>NC_084819.1:13338758-13448758 GCF_963583255.1 Pyrus communis
AAAAATTCGCTTAAAACTCTATAAATACCTATGTATTTGTATGATTTTGAAATAATTATCCGAATTTAAATATTTTTAGAATAAAATGTTAGTAAAAATATATTAGGATAACCTACGTAAATTTTGTTTTCAACAAAGTTCCCGGAAAAAAATATATACTAAAATCATTGTTTAATAATCTTGGGCTAAAATTTTAAGTCATAACCATTGGAAAAGAAAAACAATTTCCGAGTTATGGTTTAAAATTTTCTGGCTTAAATTTCCAAGCTTTAACCCCAAGGGGTTGGAGGTGATTTTAGACCATCTCCAATAGAGAGGGCAAAAGATTCAAAAACAAAAAAAACAAAAAAATAGTTTGATTGGCCCCAAAATTCATCTTCAACCGATGGTTAGACTATAATTTTGTGGAGCCCACAGACTATTATTTGGCTAAATGAGCATCGGGCTGGTCAAATGTAGCCTCCCTTTTAGCCTTTTAATTTTTGGGGCCGGCTTCTCAATTGCAATAATTATAGAACATCTAATGGTGATTTAATTAAATTTTTTCTTTTTTAACAAACGATATTATATACACTAAGATATTATAATTTAATTTAATTAACTAATAAATTTAATGTATAAACTTAAAATAATAAACTATTTAGGGGCTATATTTAACATATTCGGTTGGAGATGATATAGGAGTATGGCACGACACTGATAACTTAAAAATAATTTTTCGCAAGACTAATTCTAGATGTGACTATATTTAACCATTTCAGTTGAAGTTGGCCTAAAAGACACTGGCTTATGGTCACAAACTTTAGGCTTCTTAGGGTAACATTTTTCATAGGATATTTTAAACGCAACGTGATGAGAAGACCCAAAACTTCCTGCTCATCACAGCATGCAATGTGCAACTATACTGTTTTATAGTCCACAAAAATCCATAGGTGGTTACAAACAACCACTTGAATTAAGAATGGCACAAGCATGCTTAGATACATAGACTTCGACCAGCATTAGGTGAATGTCATTTGCCTAAATGTGTAAGGACCAAATTAATATATATATATATATAGACACACACACACACACACACACACACACAAAATTGATCAAATGCTAACAGAATTAAAACAGGAAAAGATAGTTCATGTCTTAAAATATCCTTCTCAATCAGAAATATCTTCATCTTCCTCTGAATCAGATGATGATTCGGATTCCATTCAAAAAGTTGAACAAGCTTTTCAAAACCTTGAACTCAAAAGAATCACCAATAGGCGAGTCAACCCAACATCTCTTACCAAAAATTGGTATCCCAAGCCAACACCTTAGGATATCCAGTTTGAGGAAAGAAATATTCAAAATCAATTCTCAGTCTCTTCTGATAAACTCTATGAATGGAATATAGATGGTTTGTCAGAACAAGAACTTCCCAACAAACTCCAACATATCTCTATGGTTGCTAATAGTTATATTACCAATCATAATCTTAGCCAATCACAAGTTGTCGACCTTTTGGTCACTGGATTTATAGGAATGCTTCATTCCTGGTGGGAGAAACATCTCACAGAGCAATCCAGAAATGAAATAAAAAACGCTGTTAAGAAAGATGAAGAAGGAATATCAATCTTTGACGAGCATATTGGACAAGGAGTCCCATATGCAGTTAATACATTGCTTTTCACAATCATCGAACATTTCATAGGAACACCTAGTAATGTCACCTCTAGGATTCACGACCAACTAAGTAATTTAAGGTGTCCAACCTTAAGTGACTTTAGATGGTATAAAGATGTTTTTATGTCAAGAGTCATGCTCAGATAAGACAGTAACCAACCGTTTTGGAAAGAAAAATTTATAAATGGTTTACCAAATCTTTTTGCGCCCAAAATTAGAAGTGTCTTAGTTAACGAAGAAGGTATCATACCATATCATAAACTTACTTATGGAAATATTATACCACAAAAGGCCTTAGCCAATCCATATGATCCATATTCATCCATGCCATCACCTTCAACACCCAGAACACCTAGCTTTGCTAAAACATCCCCATATGTCAAGAAAAACTCAATGGAATACCTTTTCAGCATCCACATTATATTGATAAAAAACAAACACCAGAAAAAAATAGCCAAAACACTTCTACCCCCAAATTTCCATCACTTACCAACTGAATCTTTCAAAACACTCAAATATTACCAAGTAATTCTCAGTGAGACATAAAGCATTGCTATCAAATCCATTTTCAGTACCATCCACGAAAACAAAATACCTTACCATTCCCTCCACATTGGAAGATTTCTTTTCGAACAAGAATGGGGAATCCCCCTTTATCAAACCAAACCATTTCATACCCAACATGTTGTCATTCCCAACAACCATTACAATTACTTTGACTACATCTAAGCCTGAACCAACATATTTCTACACCAAACATCTGACTTTAGTCACTCTTGGTTCATCACATTTGATAAAAATTTAAGGTTAAACTTCCCAGCATGGTTTCCTAAATGATGGTCTACTTATGGTCCAACAGCCAGTTTACTGCCTGAAGATCTCATGCAAGTTTTATCATCTGGTTTCCAAAAAAGATTTGATCGAAGCCGGTTCGACGACAGAATTTCCCTTCTACCGTTGTTCATGGCAAAGTACAAGGTAAATACCGATCAGTCATTTGTTCAATTTTTCTTATTTGTTTATCATAATTGGTATCATGGCATATTTAGCCCAGATGTTTATACTCCTCATCTTATTCCTCTTCCATCTAGTAGCTTTGAAGATAACAATAATTGTGATAGTGATTGCTTGTATTATAATCATATTTAGATTAACCTCAATAGAGAATAGCTTCTGCCCCCATTTAGTATCAGGGCCAAGTGAGTGGTAATTGCATTAGCATCTTCATAATCTGCAAGTCAGGTTCATATTCAATTTTTCAATTTACAGTTTATCTTATCTGTCGGTCCTCTAAGTTGTTTGTTTTAACTCCCCAACCAAACAATAAGATGTGGTCCAAACAATAAGCCTCAGGAGAGGCATGAACGGAGCGCCTGAGCGGGGAAGGAGTTTAGCGAATACGCGAGGAAGGTGAATCAATATAAGTTTTCTGTATTTTAATTGATTGTCTTGTGAACTTCATGAGTAGATTATTTAGATTTAATTCAATGGCTAGCACTAGCTCTAGATCCAATCTAGGAACAATTCCAGATATTGTTAATGAAGAACAAAAACTTGATTTTCAAACAGATAATAGTGTTGACTTTGGAGATTGGAAAATGCCCAAGGTTTCGAGTAAAAATATTTACAAAATGAAATGGTCAGTAACTTCTTTTAGAAGTGAACATCATGTCAAAACAGTTGAAAAAGCTTATGCTCTTAGTAAATAATATGAAACTTGTCAATTGTTCTCTTCTGAACAAATTAAGGCACACAAAAAAGATGGTCATAACTACATTCATATTGGCTTAGTTCAAATAGCCGTAAAACCCTTAACACGTAGAGGTCTTAACACCTATATTTTGTTATGTCCCCGAGATGCTAGAATCACTAATTTTAGTGATAGTATACATGGAATGATCGAGTCAAGCTTATACAATGAACCTATCCATTTTGATTGTTTTCCAGATCTTACCATAAGTCTTTCAGTTCCCCATATGCTGAAAGCACTCACTCTAAATATCAAGACTTCGGGATATCAAGTTCTTGAAGGAACGCAGCCATTGGCCATAATATACAAAGTATATTATAAAGTCACTGGTACAAACATGAATTTTCAAGCCCTAACTAAGAGTCCTAGAGACCACACTCTTCTAATCCAAACCAACCAATAAAATGCAAACATCTAAGTTCCCAGAACCATTAGGTGGTTAGATATTAGTCTACCTTCAGATTGATGTTTGATTAATGAAAGCAAACCAGTTGCCATCCAAAACAGTCTAGTTAATTTAGACAACATAGAACAATATTTTGATGGAACTATTAAAATTAATTTTGATCGTCTAACTAGAAGATCTTGTGAGTCCACCCACTCCCATAAATCATTTGCTCATAGTAGGAATTCTTTTTCTGGATCCATACCAATCGATAGGATAGGTCAAGATCAAGAGTTAATCAATTTAATAGCTAATAGGAAATTAAAGGATGTAGCCTCCAGTTCATCTGTCACTCAGCAAGAATTAATCAATGATTTGATTAACATCAAGCTAAAGTCTGTCGAAACAACCTGTCAGGTTACACATCCCATTTACCAACCCTAAGATCAAGGATAACAAACTTCTCCTACATAATTTGATTTTGATGCACGTCAGATTAATCACCAACTCTTAGTTTTAAACAAACCCTTTAAACCAAATCGGAAAAAGCTCAATGATGATATTGAAGCTGAAGAAAACATTCCAAGAAGAAATATTTTTAGAAACAAATATACCCAAGAAGAAAAATTAGAAATTCATAAAAAATGGAAAATTTTTATGGAAACACACATATTTGAAGTATTTTTCTTCGATTATGTTGAAAAGTACTATAAGTCTGAAAAGAAACCAGAGGTACTAACCAAAGAAAATTGGCTTAAGGAAGACAAAACTGTTGTCTCCTCTAGTCATCCTCCACAAGAAACAATTCTTATCACCATTGCGAATACTCAAATTCCAGCTACTCCTTTTAAACTTCCAAAGTTTGATGCAAGAGTAAAACCCATCATTGAACAAAATAATTTTACCAATGAGAGTCTTCACACTATTGGTAAACAACTTGACAAAATTGAAACAAAAATTGACAAACTCTCTCAACCAAAATCGTTAATTAGGGAAAAACCCTTGGTTAACTTTTCAAAATTATCTTCAAAGGCCATAGCCTTGAAAACAATCTCCATAAGCCAAAAAATTGATCAAATGCTAACAAAATTAAAACAGGAAAAGACAGTTCATGTCTTAAAATATCCTTCTCAATCAGAAATATCTTCATCTTCATCTGAATCAGATGATGATTCGGATTCCATTCAAAAAGTTGAACAAGCTTTTCGAAACCTTGAACTCAAAAGAATCACCAATAGGCGAGTCAACCCAACGTCTCTTACCAAAAATTGGTATCCCAGGCCAACACCTCCGGATATCCAGTGTGAGGAAATAAATATTCAAAATCAATTCTCAATCTCTTCTGATAAACTCTATGAATGGAATATAGATGGTTTGTTAGAACAAGAACTTCTCAACAAACTCCAACATATCTCTATGGTTGCTAATAGTTATATTACCAATCATAATCTCAACCAATCACAAGTTGTCAACCTTTTGGTCACTGGATTTACAGGAATGCTTCATTCTTGGTGGGAGAAACATCTCACAGAGCAATCCAGAAATGAAATAAAAAACGCTGTTAAGAAAGATGAAGAAGGAATACCAATCTTTGACGAGCATATTGGACAAGGAGTCCCAGATGCAGTCAATACATTGCTTTTCACAATCATCGAACATTTCATAGGAACACCTAGTAATGTCACCTCTAGGATTCACGACCAACTAAGTAATTTAAGGTGTCTAACCTTAAGTGACTTCAGATGATATAAAGATGTTTTAATGTCAAGGGTCATGCACAGAGAAGACAGTAACCAACCGTTTTGGAAAGAAAAATTTATAAATGGTTTACCAAATCTTTTTGCACGCAAAATTAGAAGTGTCTTAGTAAACGAAGAAGGTATCATACCATATCATACCCTTACTTATGGAAATACTATTAATATTATCCAGAAGGAAGGATTGAAAATGTGTATTAATATGAAATTTTCAAAACAAGTTAACAAAGACAAATCCATAGCCAAGTATGAGCTCGGAACATTCTGTGAACAATATGGATTACCTCCTATTGCTAAATCTCAAGTCTATCATAAGTACTCAGGTAGACAATACCCCAAATACAATAAATATAAATCCAAAAATAAACATTTTGAAACTAATCAGTTTTATGAAAAACCCAAAACCAATAAGTGGAAAAGGAAACCCTTCGGGAAAATCCACTCTAAAAATCCAAAACAAAAAGGCAATTGCTACAAGTGTGGCAAATATGGCCATTACACCAATGATTGTCGTGTCAAGAAAACTATTAACCAATTGAAGATCTCTGAGGAAAAGAAACTTCAGTTAATCCAAGTCTTAGAACTTAGGAACACAGACAATAGTCAATCAGAAGATGATTTGGAATTATCCTTTTCTGATAATAGTTCATCAACCAACCTTTCATCCCCTGACATCAAGCTAGGATGTACCGATGCTTGTTGTAACAAAATCTCAGTTCTTAACAAATAAGAAGAACATAAAGATCTTCTAATTGAACTAATAAGCAAGGTCGATGATCCTGAACTTAAATTTTCAAATAAGGGCATAATCTATTATCTATTGAGGTTAATCTGAATATGATTATGGTAACCTTGTTGTGTTACAAGTAGGAAAGGAAGCGTTATGAGATGAATGAAACAATGCGATATGATGCATGCCTTATGGTGCAAGGTTTCTCTCAAACGTCCTGTGATTAATAGCAGCATTATGAAATGTTGTTAGTGTTTTCTCCATGGGGATATAGATACGGAGATTTACATGTAAGTTCCCGAATAATTACAATGACTGGTTCAAATAGTTCCAAAACCACAGAACACCCTCGTAACTTGTTTTGAGGCGTTCACTTATGGATTGAAAAATCCGACAGATGTGGTATACCCATCTACGTGATTATTTGATCAGTCAGGGATGAATTATGCCCTTGCGTGCTAAATTATGAAGTCTTATTCCAAATTGCTAGAGTTACAATTTATGTCGTTAACACGAATCTCACTAAGACTTCGGAAGAGCTTGAGAAAACTGCCTCGCACCTGAAGATGGAATTTGAGATGAAGGATCTTGGGAAAACTCGTTTATGCCTTAACCTGAAGTTGAAGCATTGTTCTGACGATATTTTGGTCTACCAGTCGAAGTACACCCCGAATGTGTTACCTTTGAGTATACCTTTGATTGTCCATACGTTATATGCAAATGAGACCTTGAAGAGGTTATGGAATTTGAAATTCCATATATGAGTTCAACTTTGCGCTTCGCTGTACTTAGCTCATTGTATTTAGACAAGACATCTCATTTACTGTTGATCTTGGTAAAGATGCAGCAGCGCGTCTACACGCAACCACTGAACTGGTATTAAAGACGTACCCTGAAAGTACCACATGGGCAAATCCCAACGCATCTCAATGGATCCAAACCCTCTGATCCTTGGAATGATGCTTGCCTTGTTTGTTATGCTGACGCTGGTTACTTATCAAACTCGTACAAGGTAAAGTCCCCAAATGGTTATGTCTTTACCGTTAGGGATATCGCAATATCTTGAAGGTCCACGATATGACCTTAGTTGTGAAATCTTCGAATCGTTCCAAGACTCATCTCACTTCACTACGCCACAAGTGAGACATGGTTAGGAGTTCTTGTTGAGAATTTTGAAGTACTTGCTGTGTTTTCATCCATTGTTGAGTCCTGACAACGATCCATGAAGATTATGCCACATGTATCAACCCGACCAAACCATGATACATCAATGAAGTCAACGCCAAGACATATTGCACCTACATCTACATCAGCAAAGCATCAGGAGATTGAAGTCATGTAAGCCGATCCCAGACAACCTTGCCGACCTCTACATGACGTCACTGCCAAAGTCAACCTTCCAGAAGCTTGTCTGAGGAATTGGTATGCCTAACTATCATATGCAATGCTTGTAGTTCTCATTTGGAAGTTATGTCAAACTCAGGGAGAGTATCCAGAAGTATACTCACTTGATCTTAATGTACTCTTTTTCCCTACAATTAGGAGCATTTTTCCCACTAGGTTTTTGCTACATAACTAGGGTTTAACGAGGCACCCATCTTGTGCTAATCATGCCCTTGTGAGCTATTCTACTTGTGTCCAAAAGACGTATAGTTTTGACTTAATGCAACTTCCCACTTTTCTCCTTAGACTATGGGTTTTTCCCCACCTTGGGTTTTACCATAGCGAGGTTTTGTGAGTTTTACTTTTTATGCATTCTTCCGTTGATTTGAGACTCGCATTCGCCCATTGTACCGACGACTTCATCAATTGTACTTGCTTCATCACTGAAGACCTGATGCGCCATTTACTTGAGTATTTACACACTCAAGGGGGAGTGTTGCTGACACACCCCGACCGAGATCAGGGCGTGCTGGCCGTCACACGAAGGTGACGTAGCCATGTGTGCGTGCGGAAGCTAAGAAGATAGTAATATAAAAGTACGAATAATTAAAAACTAACTAGCATACTAAGTACTAGTGTAGGTGAGACACAATTTCAGAGCAAGTCTACAGCAGTCAAAAGGAAAAGATGCGATATATATACACCCGAAGGTGACCCTACAATGGTGAGTGTCTGTCAGAAATGCCGGGACGCCCTCTAGGATAAACCACCGAACTTTCTAGACCACTAGAACCTGGAGGGGCGCAAAAACAAAAGCGTGAGTGGGCAAAAACAAAGTTCTTTGAAAACTCTTTAGCAAAATACATTCTAACCCCTCGCCGTAAAACTTGTATACTTCCCAGAAAATGAACATATATACGTATGTATAGATATGTCAATCATGCTCCAAAATATGCCATTCATGCTCGAGAATATGCCACAACAGAATCTCATAATCAAATGTAAATGCTCAAGCGTAAATCACATCAATAACATATAATCTAGCAGCCGGGAGTCACCTAACGTGACCTGTAAGGCTGCATATAGAGCTCCAATCTCAACTCAATATCTGAATCTGCACACGAGTCGGAACCACCTAACGTGGTCTGTACGACAGGCTGGGTGTAATATATATATGTATGCTCTAGTGCTACGATCACGTGAAGCTGGGCGATAAATCGCGGGTCACCTACAAGTCGGAACCACCTAATGTGGTCTGTACGACAGGCTTGCACCTAACTTGGATCCAAGGCGAGCATGCGGTGCTGGTGAACATACACGTGAAGGCTGTGCCCTGGCCTCGGGCGGGAGCACTAACACCGGGGGTGCAGATTATGAGCTCTCTAAACATCTCAAACTACTATTGCATAACAACATGAATACCGCTTACCTGGCACTTACCTGTGCGTCCACAGCACCAAATACATATATATATATATATATGTATGCCACTACTAATACATGCGATGATGCGTAAACAACATTCACATGATGCATGGCATAAAACAAATAACCTTTTCTATTTAATTTCTGGAAATTAATATGTATATAGGTATATACGGAAAACAAAAGCCCACTCACTGATAAGTGGAAGGGTCGTAGCCCCCCTGCCTCGAGTGCGTACGCTCGTCCTCGGAATACGAATCACCTATACGCGAAAAAGCTACGAAAACGTTAATTTAAAAGCACCTAAGCAACTTCTCGTAATAACTTCTCATACATTGCTCAAATTGGACAATTGAATATATCAACGTGCTCTACACAACCTCAGGATCACACCCATATTTTTAAAATAATTTTTGGACCCCGCACGTGCCCCCACGCGCCGTCCTAGGCACGGACCTACGCGCCCCCCACGCGCGGCCACGTGCCATGCACACTGACGGTGTCAACTGACGCCGTCAGGAATATTCCGTTAAACTGACGGAATATTCCGTTAAACTTAACTGACGCCGTCACTGCCGTTAGGAATATTCCGTCAGATTTGACGGAATATTCCGTCACCTTCTCCGGCGAGACTCCGGCGCCGGCGACGGCGCCGGAAAACTGGGAAAAATTCAAACTTAGTTTTCTCCTTCGTTTTTCAACCATTTTTCACGATCTTTATACCAAAATGAAGCTTAGGACTAGTAGAATCACGTTAGACTACTTTTAAGGCCTAAAAATCACACGATCATACCTGCAACAACGATCCAAGTTCGGCCAACTTTGAACAGGACGATCCCGACGTCCAAACTCGTCCAACGAACCACTCCGAGGCTCCTTGGGACCTCACAAACACATCTACAAGCTTAGAAATTCCAAAAACACACTAGTTTAGGTTTGCACGAACAGTGCTCAAATCGGCCATGGTGATATCGACGTGAAAACGTCAAAGTTCTTACCTGGAAATGGCACCACTGGACTCATCTCAGCCTCACGAGCACGAGGGTGGTCTTGGTTTCTCGATTGGTGAAGATTTGAGTATGTTTGTGTGTATGTCCGTGTGTGGAATGAAGAAGAAGGAGAACTCGGGGAGAGAGAGAGAGAGAGAGAAAGACAAAGAGTGAGGGAAAGAGGGAGGGAATCCCGGGAGAGTGAGGGTGATGTGTGAATGTGTGTGTGGTCCTACAACACCACACTACACAAAACTACACGTAAAGTAACGAACTAGGGGGGTAAAATTGTAATTTAAAATATACGTTTCGATATTTCCGGGACGGGATGTTACAATCTACCCACCTTAATAGAATTTCGTCCCGAAGTTCAAAATAACCAAATACACCCCTAATGGTCAAAGAACAATCTAGGGTACAAGTCCCTCATTCGACCCTCTGTCTCCCATGTAGCTTCTTCAACCGAGTGATTCCTCCACAGAACTTTCACCAAATTCACCGTTTTGTTCCTCAGAACCTTCTCTTTCCAATCTAAGATCGTTAACGGTTCTTCGTCATACGTCAAATCTGGATTTATCTCTAACGGTTGAGGAGGTATCACATGCGACGAATCAGCAACATAATGTCGGAGCATAGATACGTGAAAAACGTTATGCACTTTAGCCAACTCCGGAGGCAACTCCAACCTGTAAGCTACCTCACCAACTCGTTCTGTGACCATGTATGGTCCGATGTACCTGGGACTCAACTTCCCTTTCTTTCCAAACCGCACAACACCTCTCCACGGTGAAAGCTTTAGAAATACCCAATCTCCGACCTCATACGTTCTGTCCGTAGCACGTCGATCTGCTAAACTTTTCTGCCTGTCCTGAGCTACCTTCAGGTTAGACCTAATTACCTGAACATTTTGAGTAGTCTCCTCGACAATCTCCGGACCTACCAAGACTCTTTCGCCAACCTTTGACCAACATAACGGAGTGCGACAAGATCTACCATACAAGGCCTCAAATGGCGCCATGCCAATGCTCGAATGGAAACTGTTGTTGTAAGCAAATTCCATCAAATCTAATCGCTGGTGCCAAGCATCACTGAACTGTAACACTGATGCTCGCAGCATATCTTCCAAGGTCTGAATAGTTCTTTCGGACTGTCCGTCCGTCTGTGGATGATATGTCGTACTGTAAAGTAGTCTCGTACCCAAAGCTTCCTGAAAAGCTACCCAAAACTTCGATGGTACTTCACAACCTTTGAGATAAACAACTCTGCTAACCGGCTCAAAGAGTATTTCTCTCTCACTGGAATGAAATGTGCTGACTTAGTGAGCCGATCAACGATCACCCAAATGCCATCAAAGCCATTATGTGTACGCGGAAACTTGTACACAAAATCCATAGTGATATTTTCCCATTTCCACTCTGGAACGGGAAGCGGCTGCAACAATCCAAACGGCTTCTTTCTTTCTGCTTTAACCTGCTGACAAACAGCACAACTGCTCACATACTCGGCTATCTCCCTTTTTATACCCGGCCAATAGTAAAATGGTCGAATGGTATGATACATTTTAGTTGCCCCTGGGTGCATGGCATAAGCCGAGATATGTGCTTCATCGAGAATTACCTTCTTCAAATCCGCATTACTAGGCACGAACATTCTACCCTCTAACATCAACATGCCATCAGAATCACGAACTCTGAGATCTCGCCTCCTTCCTTGATCTCGAGCTCGAATTAGTTCTTGAGTCTGTTCATCAGCTACTTGAGCTTCAAGCACCCGATCAACCAAGATTGGCCTAACTTGAAAATTAGCAAGTAACGCCACTTCTCGATTTTCTGCTTCTAACCTTACTCCCGTAGCACGCAAGTCCACCAAAAGAGGAATACGACTAGCGTACAACGCATTGATACGGCCCTGTGACTTCCTGCTAAGTGCATCGGCCACTACGTTTGCACGACCAGGGTGATAATCAATCGTGCAATCGTAATCGCTGAGCAACTCCAACCACCTCCGTTGACGAAGATTAAGTTCCTTCTGGGTGAAGAGATACTGAAGACTCTTGTGATCTGTGAAGATCCTACACTTCTCTCTGTAAAGATAATGTCTCCACAACTTCAACGCAAAAATAATAGCAGCCAACTCCAAATCATGTGTAGGGTAATTCATCTCGTGGGGTTTCAACTGCCGCGAAGCATAAGCAATCACCCTACCATGCTGCATCAATACACATCCCAGACCATTCAAGGAAGCATCGCTATAAACCTCGAAATCACCACTATCGTCCGGGAGTGCCAAAACAGATGCATGAGTGAGACAATGCTTCAATTGCTGGAAACTCTGCTCACACTTATCACTCCACTCAAACTTAACATCTTTCCTTGTTAACCTCGTCAGTGGCAAGGCAATTACTGAAAAATCCTTAACGAATCTCCGATAATATCCCGCCAAACCGATAAAACTTCTCACCTCAGTGACGGTTCGTGGTTGCTCCCAACTCTCCACAGCTGCAACCTTCTGAGGATCAACCAGAATACCTTGAGCAGAAATGATGTGCCCCAAAAACGCGACTTGATCTAACCAGAACTGGCACTTGCTAAACTTAGCATACAATTGGTGTTCCCTCAACCTCTTCAACACCAAAGTAAGATGTCGAACATGCTCCGCTTTGGACTTAGAATACACCAGAATATCGTCAATGAAGACAATAACAAATCTATCCAAGTAAGGTTGGAATACCCGGTTCATTAAATCCATAAAAGCTGTTGGTGCATTCGTCAACCCAAACGGCATAACCAGAAACTCGTAATGACCGTAACGAGTCCTGAACGCCGTCTTAGGAACATCATCCCTACTAATCTTCAGCTGATAGTACCCAGACCTCAAGTCTATCTTAGAAAATACACAAGCACCTCTCAGCTGATCAAACAAATCGTCGATACGAGGCAATGGATAACGGTTTTTAATCGTCACCCGATTCAATTGTCTGTAGTCGATACACAGCCTCAAAGTCCCATCTTTCTTTTTCACAAACAACACTGGAGCGCCCCAAGGTGAAGTACTAGGCTGAATGAATCCCTTATCCACTAATTCCTGTAACTGCACTTTCAATTCCCTTAACTCAGCGGGAGCCATACGATAAGGAGTTAATGAAATGGGATTAGTACCTGGAAGTAACTCAATAGTGAACTCCACATCTCGAACTGGGGGTAAACCAGGTAAATCCTCAGGAAAAACATCAGGGAAGTGTCTGACCACTCTCACATCCTCAATTCTGCTAGGAACGGCCTCCTCTAGCACCACATGAGCTAGATACCCCTGACAACCTTTAGTCAACAACTTCTTCGCTCGCAAAGCCGAAATAACGCCGTGTCTTACCCCACTCTTCTCACCCACAAAAGTAACCTCAGGTAATCCAGGACGGTGAAACGTAACTACTTTCCCGTAACAATCAATTTTGGCACGATAGAAGTGCAACCAATCTGTGCCCAATATCACATCAAAATCGACAATATCTAACGGGATAAGATCAGCGGGCATAACAACACCCTCTACTATCACTGGACATCCTGGGTACATACAATCTACAACACATCTCTCTCCTCTAGGCATAGCGAATTCTAAATCGTACCCTAGAGGTGTGGGGTGAGGTTGCGTTACTTGAGCAAATGTATGAGAAATAACGGAATGTGTAGCTCCACAATCAATTAAGACTCTAGCAAAATAACCAAGAATGTTTAACGTACCCATAATCAAGTCCGGGTTGTTCTGAGCATCCTGCAGGGAAATATTGTGAATACGCCCCTGGCCCTGCTGTCGTCCGCCGCGACCTTTGCTCGCTTGAACACCGCGACCTTGAGCTCCACGCCCCTGACTGGGCTGATCCAACTGTCTCGAAGACCCTGCACTACTAGTGGCAATCTCACCCTGCTGATACTGTCCTCCTTGGTACCATTGAGAACCACCCGTTGGAGCTGGAGGATACGGCATGTAGTTGCTGGGATACGGGGGATAACCACCTTGTGAATACGGGTCCTGGGGGTACTGATACGGTCCCGGGGCATAGGGAACAACATCACCCTGATAGTGGTAAACACCACCTCTACCTGCTTGACCATAATTACTCGGACCCTGGATTTGCCGAATCGGTGCAGGTGGCGGCATAAAGGTCTGCTGTGGCTTCTGCTGCTGACCCTGGGGACAATTCACCGCTCTATGTCCCACCTATCCACATGTGAAACAACTACCGCTAATCTGCCTGCACTCGCCGAATTGTCGGTTATTACACCTACGGCAAAATGGAACTCGGCTTCGGCCACCATCACCTTGTCTCTGGCCTCGAGCACCTCCATAAAACCTACCTCCTCGTCCTTGTCCAGAGGCACTGAAACCACCACTAGATGAACTCGAACTAGCACCACCCCTTTTGAAGTTCTGAGTTTGGCGAGGCCCAAGCGACACTTGACTTTTCCCTTTGTCATATTTCTTTTCATCACTGTCACTCGACATATTCTCAGAGTCCTCTATCCTCAACAGTATCTCATAGAACTCCTGGTAGGACTCACAGTGAGTAGTAGTCGCCATAGAACACCATCTCTTCCTAATGCCTAAGCGAAAACGACGAAGCATCTCCGCCGGATTACCAGCGACATCAGGATAGTAACGAGACAAATCAGTGAACTTACGATAATACTCGTTAGCCGTCATCTTTCGCTGTTTCAACTCGGTGAATTCCTGTTTCTTACGATCGATATACTCAGGGGGTACAAATCTCCTTTGAAACACATCCTTGAAAACATTCCAATCGGTCCTTTGAGCTGGAGTCAACCTACGAATCTCCTGTTCCCACCAGGCTGCAGACTCCATCTCCAGAAACCATGAGGTTGTCTCGACCCACCTCTCCATAGGAAGGTTCCCCTGGTTATGTAACACACGGAAAGTCTTCTCTATGTGTTCCAACCAACGCTCTGCGCCTTCGTGACCCTCACTACCTTTAAACTTTTCCAACTTCAGATTATACATAGTCTCCAGAGGTGTCCTCTGGGGAGGGCGCATCACTGTCTGAAGGGCTGTAGCAATAACTTCCCCCAACTGAGTAAGATCGGGGAAACTAGGCTCATCAGAGCGACGTGGTTCCCGACGAGGCGGCATGATTCTGACAGAAGACACCAACTATTAGAATACTCACAAAGACACAGGACTGCCAAACCTAGGCTCTGATACCAAGCTGACACACCCCGACCGAGATCAGGGCGTGCTGGCCGTCACACGAAGGTGACGTAGCCATGTGCACGTGCGGAAGCTAAGAAGATAGTAATATAAAAGTACGAATAATTAAAAACTAACTAGCATACTAAGTACTAGTGTAGGTGAGACACAATTTCAGAGCAAGTCTACAGCAGTCAAAAGGAAAAGATGCGACATATATACACCCGAAGGTAACCCTACAATGGTGAGTGTCTGTCAGAAATGCCGGGACGCCCTCTGGGATAAACCACCGAACTTGCTAGACCACTAGAACCTGGAGGGGCGCAAAAACAAAAGCGTGAGTGGGCAAAAACAAAGTTCTTTGAAAACTCTTTAGCAAAATACATTCTAACCCCTCGCCGTAAAACCTGTATACTTCCCAGAAAATGAACATATATACGTATGTATAGATATGTCAATCATGCTCCAAAATATGCCATTCATGCTCGAGAATATGCCACAACAAAATCTCATAATCAAATGTAAATGCTCAAGCGTAAATCACATCAATAACATATAATCTAGCAGCCGGGAGTCACCTAACGTGACCTGTACGGCTGCATATAGAGCTCCAATCTCAACTCAATATCTGAATCTGCACACGAGTCGGAACCACCTAACGTGGTCTGTACGACAGGCTGGGTGTAATATATATATGTATGCTCTAGTGCTACGATCACGTGAAGCTGGGCGATAAATCGCGGGTCACCTACAAGTCGGAACCACCTAATGTGGTCTGTACGACAGGCTTGCACCTAACTTGGATCCAAGGCGAGCATGCGGTGCTGGTGAACATACACGTGAAGGCTGTGCCCTGGCCTCGGGCGGGAGCACTAACACCGGGGGTGCAGATTATGAGCTCTCTAAACATCTCAAACTACTATTGCATAACAACATGAATACCGCTTACCTGGCACTTACCTGTGCGTCCACAGCACCAAATACACATATATATATATGTATGCCACTACTAATACATGCGATGATGCGTAAACAACATTCACATGATGCATGGCATAAAACAAATAACCTTTTCTATTTAATTTCTGGAAATTAATATGTATATAGGTATATACGGAAAACAAAAGCCCACACACTGATAAGTGGAAGGGTCGTAGCCCCCCTGCCTCGAGTGCGTACGCTCGTCCTCGGAATACGAATCACCTATACGCGAAAAAGCTACGAAAACGTTAATTTAAAAGCACCTAAGCAACTTCTCGTAATAACTTCTCATACATTGCTCAAATTGGACAATTGAATATACCAACGTGCTCTACACAACCTCAGGATCACACCCATATTTTTAAAATAATTTTTGGACCCCGCACGTGCCCCCACGCGCCGTCCTAGGCACGGACCTACGCGCCCCCCACGCGCGGCCACGTGCCATGCACACTGACGGTGTCAACTGACGCCGTCAGGAATATTCCGTTAAACTGACGGAATATTCCGTTAAACTTAACTGACGCCGTCACTGCCGTTAGGAATATTCCGTCAGATTTGACGGAATATTCCGTCACCTTCTCCGGCGAGACTCCGGCGCCGGCGACGGCGCCGGAAAACTGGGAAAAATTCAAACTTAGTTTTCTCCTTCGTTTTTCAACCATTTTTCACGATCTTTATACCAAAATGAAGCTTAGGACTAGTAGAATCACGTTAGACTACTTTTAAGGCCTAAAAATCACACGATCATACCTGCAACAACGATCCAAGTTCGGCCAACTTTGAACAGGACGATCCCGACGTCCAAACTCGTCCAACGAACCACTCCGAGGCTCCTTGGGACCTCACAAACACATCTACAAGCTTAGAAATTCCAAAAACACACTAGTTTAGGTTTGCATGAACAATGCTCAAATCGGCCATGGTGATATCGACGTGAAAACGTCAAAGTTCTTACCTGGAAATGGCACCACTGGACTCCTCTCAGCCTCACGAGCACGAGGGTGGTCTTGGTTTCTCGATTGGTGAAGATTTGAGTATGTTTGTGTGTATGTCCGTGTGTGGAATGAAGAAGAAGGAGAACTCGGGGAGAGAGAGAGAGAGAGAGAGAGACAAAGAGTGAGGGAAAGAGGGAGGGAATCCCGGGAGAGTGAGGGTGATGTGTGAATGTGTGTGTGGTCCTACAACACCACACTACACAAAACTACACGTAAAGTAACGAACTAGGGGGTAAAATTGTAATTTAAAATATACGTTTCGATATTTCCGGGACGGGATGTTACAGTTGCAGTCCTATTGGAATAGGAATGTGATTGTGTAAATCCTAGTAGATATGGGAATGTATCTTATATTCCTATTAGGAGTAAATTACCTATTAAATGTTGTAATCCTAAAGGGTAAGGAATTAACCTTCCTTACTACTATAAATAAAGGCACTATGGGTGGAATAGAACACACCCACAATTACACATCTCTCTCTTCTCTCTACTATTGCCGCACATTTCTTTCTCTCTATGGCCTCCATAATTGTTCAGTAAATTATGCCTACAACACAAAGAGATAATTAGGAAGAAATTTGATTTTTACAATAAATTTTTTCATTGAAGAGATAATTATTGATAATAAAATAATTAAATTTAAGAAATTGGACTTATTTTAATAAACTGGACTATTCTTACTATTGACTCAAAAAATTGGACTTATATCCAGTTTCCCCTTATTTGAAAACAAAGATTGGAAAATGTTGATTTTGAATTTAAAAGTAATAAAAACGAATTTTAATAAAAGTAATTTAGGGAAAGCAACTAATAACTAATTAAAAGGGAACAAATCAAAGAGAAAATATTTTTAAGAAACAAATTTGGAAAAGCACTAAGGTTCCGCCGTCACCCTAACAATCCTACGTAGTTCTTCCAATTCCTTATGAACTACACATGCATATTTTGAAGGTTAGGTTTTCCTAAAGTATGCCCTATTTGGAACCCCCAACATAGAACGTGTATCCAACATGCAACCCGTCTGTGTTGTCCAGATCAAATGTGAACATGCAAGACTCATTAAGTTTTGTGAAAACCTTTTGAAAAACCATATAACTCCTAAGACGTGTCATCCATCCTAAGTAGCTACACATGTTAACCACAAGAAGCCTTAATCAATTTTAGGGACAGCCTCCGCCAAAATTGCATCAAATTACTTTTCTAAATATCCTAATGGTCGCAAATCACTAAGACAAATAGATAGTTTAAAGCACAGTGATTAACAATCCAAAACTTGCATGCATAAATTCATAAGAAAATTAAAAAGAGACTACATATTCTTGCTAAGGATCATGGCCTCACCCTAGCAAATGAAACTAGTTACTAACAACTAGAAAACAAAATATTATTAAGAATATGGATAGAAAATATCTTGAAAATAAACTTGAATCGTCAAAAGCTCTCCAAAGCCAAAGTATTGCGTTCTCCCCTCCCTCTAACCTAATGGCTAAAAAGCCTTATTTATACTTCTACAAAATAAAATCCTTCCTAGAAAAGGTCTTAGAATAAAATTAGGAAACATAATAAAATAATAAAACAGAAAATAAAAGGTTTCCTATTTAAACTAAAATTCGGACTTCTTAGAAAATCACACTTTTGACTGACCAAATCAACTCCGATTTGATCCCAAAAGGTTTATTTTTAAAGCTGAAGATGTTCCCTACAAATTCTCAGAATGAATCTTTCTCAAAATACGCCATCTTGACCTCCAAAATATCCAAAATGTCCAAAAACATCAATTTGGGAAAGCTGCGCGCTGGGCCTTAATTTCATCGCCACGGTCAAACGGCTTGATAGAAAAATATGGAATTTTGACACAATCATCTTGAGAGGCACATGAACATCCTTGAATTAGAATCACTCCAAAATTCATCCGTTTGTTCACATTTTCATCTGTCGGGCGATCACAACAGGGCTACTGCCAAAGTTTTTTGTTTTTCCATTTTGTGTTTTTCCAAATTATGGATGGAGACTTAGCCTCATCACAACAGGGTTGCCAAATCATATGAAGGAGAGAAAAAGGAGGAAAATTGCCCTGTTGGAAAAGGGAAAAAAAAAAGGGGAAAAATAATCCTTCCATCTTATATGCTGAATCACAGTGTTTTCGCAACCCATAACCCCAAGTACCGGTGGTGCCATGACGAAAGCAAAGCTTGACCCATGAGAACAATTTTCGTCAAGGAAGCCAAATCTCGAGGCCATCTTCTTCTTCGCCCCTAAACCTATGGAAGCTTTGTACCTTGATTAGTTTAGTTTTAGTTTTTGGGTTTTACAATTTTCTTGTCTAGATGTAGGATTTGGGTTTTAATTGAAAATTTCAGTAGTTTTTTATTGTCCCTGAGGAGGAGCTGTGCAATAATAGATTCCATTGATGAAGTAATTTTTTGTTATTTTTCAAAGAAAGAAAAGAGGGAATTGTGTGACGACCCATCCCCAAATTATTGTATATATTTATTTCCGAGTATGTAAAGTGACGATTATGCCCTCGAGGCTTAGTGATGGGGATGTACGTATATAGTTTTAAATTATTTTTTTCACTGACATGATTAAATTATACTTGACGTCACGAGCGCGTTGACGTGAGTTAGGGTCGAATCGGGTTCATAACGAAAATGTTACGAACGAATAGGTGTAATTGGGTAGAGTTATAATTTTGGGTTGTCCATAACATATCCACCAATTATCTTCTTTTCCTACAACCTTGGACCCAATTAGAATTTTTAGGCTTGTTTTATTTCTTTTGGACCAATTGTTAGGCCTTAAATCACATAGCCCACTCAGGGCTTGTGATCCTTTTATGCTGCCCAATCCCGTAACACATACATACATACAAACACGTGCAAACCTTCTCATCTCTCTCATCTTCTCGAATTTTCTCTCCAGTCCGTGCACCCGAGCCTACCAACTCTTAAACTCACCAAAAACTACACGGATCAAGCTTTTCAAGGTCATCATCGTGTTCCTCTCAAGCCTACGATCTCAGCCATACCAATAGTTCGAAGAAAGGATAAGTTTTACACAGGAACTCACGAGCTCTGGCGAGGTGCCATGTTACTCCATTGTGATTATGGATGTTTCACAGAGTTCTAAAGCTCAAGGAAGTCTTTAATCAACTCCATAGAGACCCTAGAGTAGATTTAGGGTGGAGTTGCAGTTGGGATAAGGGGATTCACAAAGTTCCAGATTGGCCAGATTATAACAAGCTTTATTCCGACCACTTCCTGTCGGTTTTAGGTCCCCAAATAGGTAAGATTGTGTTCTTCTAGTTGAGAGCTTTAAATCCATATAAAATTCATGAATTTTGGTCGAAAAATGAGTGAGATATTAAAGTTTTAAGATTTTCCAGAAATCGGCAACATAGACGGCAGGTGGCAGTGGTTTCTAGCGAGTCACCGGAGAAGACAAGGAATATTTCGTCAACATTGATGGAATATACTGAGAGCGTCAGGTAACTCTATTAGTTTTAAAACGGAATATTCCCTAATGCCGTTAGGGAATCCGTCAGTGTGCCAGGCACATGCCTGCGCGTGGGACATCAAAAAAAATTTCTAAAAATATAGGGGTGCTCGTCATGTTGAGTAGGCCACGATGGTGTATTCAAACACCCCAATTGAGCAACGTGTGAGAAGTTATTACACGGTTTTTGTCACATCCCTACTCAAGCCCCCACCGCATCTCGGGCTCGACTCCACCGTAGCACGATATTGTCCGCTTTGGGCTCCAACCACGCCCTCATGGTTTTGTTTCTGGAAACTCATAAGAGAACTTCCCAGTGGGTCACCATTTCAATTATCAAAGATAGTAACCCCTCACCGTAAAACTTGTATAATTTCCCAGAAAATAGAATACATATCTATACCACAACCATGCTCAGAATAGCAAAATTCACAAATATGCTATGTTGAACATCTCAGCATAAAAATATGTAAGCCAGGTGATATAAATCAATGCAAAAGATATATCAGCCAAAATCACCTAACGTGACCTGTACGGCTGAATCTAGGGCTCATCCATCTAGTCGGAGTCACCTAACGTGACCTATATGGCTCAAATCCATATCTCAACAAATATACCTGCACATGAGTCAGAACCACCTAAAGTGGGTGTATGACAGGACTGGGTGTAAATAAATACGCTCAAGTGCTAAGATTACGTGAAGACTATGCGAATGATCGCGGGTCACCTACGAGTCAGAACCACCTATAGTGGTCTATACGACATGACTGTACACCTAACTTGGATTCAAGGTAAGCGTATGGTGTAGGAGGTGAACATCATGTGAAGGATTGTGCCCTAACTACGGGCAAGAGCACTAACACCGGGGTGCAGGTTTATGAGCTCTCAACACATCTCACATAATCATCAATTCACATAAACAATCTACAACTCACCTGGTACTTACCTGAGCATCCACCACGTCAAATCACAATATGCACATATCATACAAATTCATAGTCTAAGCATAAATCAATAGGCATGGCATTTCAAACATAATTTCATTTAAACACATTTTCTGGGAAAATAGCAAGTATATAAGTATATACTGAAAACCAAAAGCCCACTCACACTTTCTGTTTTGCGCCCCTCCAGGTTCTAGTTAGGAGTGCTTTTTGGTGGCTTACGAGGACTCCACGGCAGCTTTGACAGATTATCACCATTGTATGGTCATCTTTGGGTGTTATATAATTAGTATTCGTCCTGCTGGACTGCACTTAGGCTACTTATGCTCTAGTTGTGAATTCATACTTATTTCGTCTTGCACCTTATCTTATCTAATGCTCTAGTTAGTTGGGTTTTTATTTTTTTCCCATTGCTTATATTAATATTGCTTCCGCATTGTGCACATGGCTACGTCACCTTCACGTGACGGCCAACACGCCTTGATTTCGGTCGGGGTGTGTCAGTTTCGGCAACAAAGCCATAAAGTGTGATAGTGTATACAATGTGAATAAATTAAAACCTAAATGTGCTTAAGTACATGAGTGCGCGAGGAGCGGGTCCTAGTGGACATTCAGGGTCGAGGTGTGTCAGTTTTGGTTATGTGCTTAGAATTAACGTTAAATTAGTTGTTTCACATATAGGTGAGACGTTTTCGGAGGACGAGCGTAGCCAGGCAAGACTTGGGGTTACGACCCTGCTACATACCTGTGAGTGGGCTTTTGGTTTTCTATATATATATATACATATATATGTTTTCCATTTTCCCAGAAATGGTTTTTAAATGGATTTATGTTTTTTAAATGTCATGTCTATTGCATTACATTTTAGTATATGCATTAGTATAGATATGCATATTATTGCACGACGCTGCGGACGCCCAAGTAAGCTTCAGGTGAGTACATATTGTTGATAGTGACTGTAGTGTGTATGGTTATGTTTAGAAGCATTTAGTGCTCATTATCTTGCACCCCGGTGTTAGTGCTCCGCCCAAGACCAGGGCCTAGCCTTCACGTGATCGTTCACCTCCAACACCACATGCTCACCTTGGATCCAAGGCAGGTGCCAGCCTGTCGTACATAACACATTAGGTGGTTCCGACTCGTAGGTGACTTGCGATTTATCGCACAACCTTCACGTGATCATAACACTTGAGCGTACTTATTTACACCCAGCTTGTCATACAGACCACATTAAGTGGTTCCGTGCAGGAATTGGTAGATGAGCTATAGGCTCAGCCGTATAGGTCACGTTAGGTGACTCCATCTGACATATCATTTTACATTAATTTATTTCATCTGGCTAACTTATTTCATTGTTGAGATACTTGACATGGCATATACTTGGTTTTCACTACTCTCGAGCATGACTTGTATATACGTATGTATTATTTTTTGGGAGATTATACAGGTTTTACGGTGAGGGGTTATTATTTTCGGAAAGTGAAATGGTTTTAAAAAGCTTTGTTTTTGCCCACTCACGTTTTTTGTTTTGCGCCCTTCTAGGTTCTAGTTAGAAGTTCGTGTTGATGGCTTACGAGGACTCTACAACGGTTTTAATAGACTTCAAATAATGTACGGATTTCTTTCGTGCCTTCTATAATTTTTACCTAGCTAGCTAGACTGCATCCAGGTTACCTATGCCAATGCCAAAAGAAAGTCTTCTGGATAGTTTCTGGCACTCTTTATCGATCTGATCCGAATACATCCCACGATCAATTGGGCTAGACAAGTAACCTCGCTCTATCGGACCCGACAAAAAGCCTATCTCGATCGGAGCCGGCCCCGAAACTCCCTGGTACGACTTCCGAGGAACCGGCTGTAGAGGAATGGAGGCGAACGAGGTGGAGCTCTCGAACTTCGCCGCCCGATCGGAGCCGGCGCTGTACGGGTAGAGCTTGCAGAGAGAAGTCGAGCGCATCGTGAATGTGTTAGCGCTGACGGAGGCGTCGGAGATTGACCGGAACGTCGTCGTTGGCGGGTTCGGCTCTTCGGACGAGACTTTGGACAATGTCGTATCGGAGGAGTCGGGCCGGAAGTAGCAGAATGAATGGCCCAGGCCCTCGTCAAGCGGGTCCGACAAAACGACGGAGTTGCCGTGTCGCTGGGAGATTTCTCCGGTGGTGCAGAAACAGCGACCAGCTTTTCCGACGGCGTTTCCCATTCAAGATGAAACAAAAAAAAAATGGAAAGAACAAAAAAAGAATGAAAGAACGAATGAAATGAATTGGGTTTTTTAATGATTTGATTGTTTGAAGGGTTTAGAATGGACTGCTCATGGTTAGAACTCAATTAACAGCTCAAGCAGAGGAGGGAACGAGGAAAGTCACAAATAAATGTGTCTTGTTTTGAGAAGGAGAGAGAGATGAACAGAGGGAGAAAGCGAAAAAGAGGAGAGGGAAAGAGTTGACCGTTTTGAAGGTGGTGGGCCTTCAGCCTATTTGTTTACTTATTTATATATTGTTTTTCTTCCTCTGAAATGGTGTTTAAATAAATAAAAATAGGATTTGTTTAAGGGAGTTTTAACGAAAAGCCTATGGTACTGTTCACTTTAATGAAAAACTATATTTTTACACTAAAAAGTCAATCATGGTACTATTCATTTTTACCATTTATGTTGTCCTTATCATTAAAACTCAAAGTTTTAAATGAGTGACTGAGGTATGAAAGTGTACTCAAGTACTCAAAGTTATCATAGATGAGGTATGAAAGTATTGTGAAACCAATGGTACTTTGATAATTTTGAGTACATGGCTGAGGTATGAAAGTTTTTTGTACCTCAGGTTTCGTGGGTGCTTTGTTTTTTATGCATGCTTGTAGGTTAGAAATAGAGAACGGCGGAGGAAGAGAAGAAAGGCACCTGGTGGGAATGGGAGTGGCTGTTTTGGGGTGGGATCTGGGTTTGGGTTAGGGGAAGACGACAACCTCGTTGACCCTAAGCTTGACAGCTTTCCCTCTCTCCTTTTCTCCTTGACAGCTTCGGAGATGGCAACGATGGCGGATTGGCGGTGGGTAATGGAGTAGGAGAGGGAAGCGGGTCGAAGCTTGCAGGTAGATCCGAGAAATGACGGCGGATGAAAAAATCCAGGTGGGTTTAGGGGGTTCTGGGCACAGCGAGAGAGAGAAGTGGGGAGGAAGGAGACTACGGTAGAGATGAGAAGGAGATGCGAGAGAGAGAGGGGAGAGAGAGGATGGTGGAGGAAGGTTGGGGGGACAGGTGGGAAAAGGACCGGGGGGGGGGGGGGTCGGGTGGGAAAGGGTTTTGGGGATGCAGAGAAGAGAGAGAGGCAAGAGAGAGAGAGATTTAATATATTTTTTTTTTAATTTTTTAATTTTTAATTATTAAAATATATATTTAATTATATTTTAATCCAATTGGATTAGTGAGTGATCCCCGTCTCTAGCCACGTCAGCACTTAACAGAAAAACTGACGGAGGTATGACATTGGCACAAATTCGTAAGATGAGGTATGACATTGTCATTTTAAAAAGATGAGGTATGAAAGTGTCGTGAGACCAATAGTTAAGGTAGTTTTTTGTACTTTACCCTAATTTTAATAAACATCATGTGAACTATTCTATCGTTTTGCAACTAGTGCACCAATTAACAAAAAAATTGTAATTCATGCATATGCTTGTTCAACAACTGTTATTGCAAAATCAAGTAACAACGGCAAACATGCATAAATGACTTTGTGATTTAAAACATCTGTTTTTTAATCACTAAGACAACTTTCATTACAATAAAAAACTAGTACAAGGCCCAAAAAGGACCAGATAAACAACTACAGAGAAAGTAAAACGCCCAAACAAAATGAGAGCAGCAACCTAAGATACAACGGAAGGCCTACACAAGCTTAGGCCTGAAAGTAACATAAACTAGACAATAGAAAATCCTAAGCTCCAGCAGCAAATATCACATCGCAGCCGCCGTCACATCCTCAGAGAAAGCCAAACTCCGAACCGAGATAGTAAACACCAAATCCAAGTCCCCTTCATGACCCCCCTGCAAATATATACAAACAAAGTAACATATGGGAAGAGGGTAAGGCAAATGGGTATGTAAAATACCCAACACTTGGCCTCAATGGAGATCCAGCATGTTGGCTGGGGGAATGGAAGTGATGGAGGGAAGTGGATCTGATATCTGATTTCTGATCAGAGCCTTCCGATCCAAGCATATGGTGGGATGAGGATGAAGTATCACAATTAGGGAGGAGGGCGGAAGGGAAATAAAAGATAGAAAAGTAGTAAAAGGAAGCAAAAAAACCCCGAATAAAAGGCAAGAAGCCTCAGATATTTAAGACTCGGCTCAAGAAAAACGAAGATTAAACTTAGGGAAAAATTGAGAATTAAAAATGAAGGGTGAAAACTAGAGAAGATGAAGGATGAGGATGAGGGAAGCAAGGAAGGGGAGGAGCTGAGGAGATAAAGGGGAAGGAAAATAGGAAAAGTGCAAAGGAAAGAATACTTGAGAAAACTCAAGAGGAAAAGGAGAAAAGGAAAAGAAGAAAGGAAGGGAGGATGCCTCTGGCACCCAAGCCAAAGCCTAGGGCCGGTGGCAAAGTTGCTAGGAGGTTTTCACAAAGAGGGTTTTAGAGAGAGAAAATGGGAGGCTTTTTTCTTTCCAGGTGATTTAAAACATCTAAAAAGAAAAACTTTAATAAGTATCACATGAATTGTTCTACATTTCATAATTATCTCGTGAACTAATGAAACAATTGTAATTTACACAGGTGATTGTTCTGATTTTGTCACTTTACAAAATCAAGTAAAAATTATGCAATGGCAAGTATGTATGAATGTCATTGTGATTTAAAATTTAAAAAGGATGAAAATTCAATAAATGTCACATTAAATGTTCTACGTTTAAAATTTTTAACATGAATTAACGAAATAATTGTAATTTACGTGGGTGCTTGTCCAGGTTCTGACACTCTGCAAAATCAGGTGATGATCATGTAGTGGTTGACATGCAAGAATGATTTTGTGATTTAAAACTTAAAATAAAGAAAAAATTCATAATATCATATGAATTGTTTCACTGTTGTACAATTACCGTTTGAACTACATTTTTTATAATTAATTAAATGAACTTCATGTGTCTAACAAAAATGTTGCCTCTTTTATTAATAAAAATATAGTTCATATGGTGATCACACAAAATGTGAAAATTTCAAGATTTATTTGTGGAATTTTTTTTTTTTTTTTTTTTTTAACAAATGATGACGTTAGTGGATTAAACTATGGTGCATAGATATTATTATTTTTCACTACTGTAGTACAGTATCATCTACAATGCAATTTTTTTCTTTAAAGGTTTTTGTAATTCATCAATTGTTTAATGTTTTTTTAATTTTCACGTCTTTAAAGAAAATTTTAACCCTAATCTAGGAAAATAATTCTAAAATAATGATTTTATTCATTTGGTAAGATCCCAACTAGGAAATTATAGTGTACTTTTGCTAAGTTAACTTTAAAAATGGATATTTAAATTTAAAACAAGTGAACAGTGCACAAACCCAGTGTTTCAAAAACACTTTACAACGTGGCATCGTGGGCATCAAAGAAGCCCTCCTTCACACTGAACGAAAGGGATTGAAGTAGGCTTCCAAGGAAAGGGATTGAAGTAGGCTTTACCATCAATTTTTTCATTGATTTGTTACTAAGTGAACTGACAACAGTAGTACTAGTTACACCCCGATTGGCATTTCAATTGCCCGAATACTTTTAAAACTTGCCCAATTTCTTGTATTTTGCTTTTTCTTTAAGTTATTATCTTTTTGTGTAAGCTATTTGTTAAACATTTGACCAGTTAACATCCTTTGCTTCCTATCTTTTCCTTTTTATTTAACTTGTCTTATATTTTGTCTTTACATTTATGTAAGACTTGCAAACTGAGTTGGACCTAGATTCGATCAGTTTGTGGTTATCACTTGGCATAACGTAAAGAAAATATAAAAAGTCATTGGTAACAAGGCATAGAAAAGAACTTGACATAGATTTAATCCCTTTAGACCTACTTCAACCATTGGAGTAAAACTCAAATTTTAGGTTTTAAATCCACCCCAACTTGCTCTAGTCCTTAGGGCAAATATGAGTTTTAACCCAAAATTCTTGGGCAAATTTAGGTTAGGATTCTTCCTAGTTAGTGAGCTAACCCACCATATATGTTTATTTTTTTTAGTTTTATATTTATAAATTCATTAAATCCAACAATTAATATCTAATATGATCAAATTCAACCATAAAAAACTTTTTTTTAAAAAAAATTAATGGTTCAAATTTAAATCAAACGGCTAAAGTAATTAAAAAAAAATTCTTTCTTGTGTTTTATATTTTATGACATAGTCCTTTGATTTGAGAAGCTCAGATTACTTGTGGTGCAAGAATACAATCTAACAATTACGGAAAAGGATCATCGCTAGATCCTTTTCCTAGGGATCCAGTGATCTCACTCATTCATCGTATATTGTGCAGTCAGTTTTCATTAAGTACTATTCATATTTAATTTTAAATTTTAAAGTTTGAAATAATTTCTGATCGTATGATGTATGATAAAAGGGTGAGATCACATAATCTCTAGGATCCCTAGGAAAATGATCCGGTGATGATCCTTTTCCAACAATTACATCATACAAACTTTCTATTGGTCCAAGTGAACAGTGTGATAGGAACATATTTATGCGACTTTGTCATCTTATTTCTTTGCATTTACTCAGTTAATTTCCATTTATTTTGGTAATTTAAGTCATTTTCGTATTATTGAAGGTCCAGTTGATAAAGATGACAATAAATAGCCAAATGGAGCAATTTGGAGCAGTTTTTTACCTAGATTGGATAGCATGCGTGGATAGCATATGGGTTAGACATTTTTGGTGTTTAAATGGTGTTAGCCATGTGCTAAACTCTGAAGAAATTAAAGTTGAGGCTTGGAAGATAAGGAATTACACAAGAAAGAGGAATCCTAGTTGGAGAGAAACATTATCTTATCTTATCTTATCTCCAGCTGCAAGGAGGAATCCTAATCACATTCCAACACTTTCTACCTGATTCTTAGAGTCCTAAAATAACTCAAAACACCTAATCCCTTTTCTCCTGGATTTAGCCGTTCCCCCTATATATATGAAATTCCTGCACATTTTAGAGAATGCCGCGCCTACCATTCATCCATTGAAGTTGCTAGAATTTTCAGAGTTCTTTCTATCTTTGTTTTAAGTTTCAATGTTTATTTTAGATTGCTTTTCAGTTATGACGAACATGTGTAACTAAGTTTGTTTTTAGCTAGAGGTGAATTTGAAGCCATGATCATATGTTTTATATAAATTGATTACATCCAGTTATTGTTTCATAAAACATGAATGCGATTTACTTATCTGTTTTATAGAAAACTTATTCTTGTATGTTTATTAAGGATGCATACTTAGTTTGCATGCAGGGATTTGATGCTAGAATATAAGGGAATTTCACCTAATCGTTATGAACTTATATTTGTAAGTAGTAAAAGTCACTAGTCATGATTGAATTAAGTAATTTCTTGGCAGGAGTATCATACTTTTCATAGTTATGAATGCTTTGTCAATGTTTATGATTTTCATAGAACTTAATGACCTTTGAGATGTATCTCTATCATGCTTTTCATAGTTAGGGAACTTGAGAAGAATAATTGATTGCGTCGCTAAGTCCAATTCAATGAACTTAAGAAAATCTGATAGTTAATTGGTGTTGTTCACAATTAATTTGGGGTATTGTCATTCATGGTTTATAGGAAGAATAACTGGAAATTGATTTGTATGCATATGTTTCATGTGTAGAGAAGAATCCTTTAGCTATCCTTTCATCCATATTCATTCACAACTTAATCTACTTGTTGCCCTTTACTTTTGTTTTAGTTAAATTCATCCAAAATCTCCTCAGTCATTGTTTTGTTGTTAGTTTAACTTAGTTTTCAGTTTTATAAGTTTAATTTGTGTTGATTAGCATCCCTTCTAATCCTTGAAATAGAACGATCCCTACTTACTCATATTACGATTGCATAATTTATAGCGTTTAATTTGTGTGTTAGTTTCTACCACATCACAATGACACACTTAACAAGAACTAATTCATTTTAAAAGTGTCTAAGATCAAGACTTTCAAAGACATATTTTTAAGCTGACACAGAGTTCACACTCATGCAGGAGGAATTGTGGCATACCAACAACAATTTCCTAAAAAGAGCATCCGAATCCCTCCGATTTATGATTTTTAAATGAAAATGTACGAACTTTTCAGTCGAATTTTTTTTGTAGCAAGTACAAACCCCATGCTTCCACTCAGGACGTTTTTATATTTAGTTATGCCTATTTTCAAGTTCTTGTACTTAACATACGAAGTTGACTTTGTTGCAACTGGAGTGGGGAGTTTGAGTTTCGGGTACTTTTTGTTTAAGATGAGACTAATTAGCATGTATCTTGCATCCAAAATATTGACAACCAAACAAAAAGAATAAAACGACAAGATTTTCCACAACTATATTAGAAATTAAAATAAAAGTTAAGGATTTTGTCATTTGGTGCTAAAGAGCAACTCCATCGGTGTCTTGAGCCCGATGGATCAGCGACATAAATAACTCAATAGCCTCAGCAATTTGCTCTAGCCCATGCGGGCAATGGGGCTCGGGGGAGGCCCGAGTGAGAGGCCCAGCTCGAATTGGTGGCCCAAGAACCTGATGCCACATGATGCAAGGCTGACATCAACCACATTATAAAATTAATAAAGAAATGTAAACAATTAATAAAAAAATTTAAAAAAATTTAAAAAAATATTAATTAATTTTTCTATAAATATCTTATCATTATCTTCCACCTTACACCACAATTTTATATTTTCTCAAATACTTTGAGTTGTTATTTTTTATTTAATGAAACGTGGTACAACGAGACTGATTAAAAACTATATCCGAAATTTGAAATAAAATTATTTTTTATTATTTTATAAAATAAAAAATACTAATATTTTATTGTCTATTGTCATGGCTATTCAGTTTAGGGGTGAAGATGCAAAAGGCAGTTACTGTTCACTGCGGGGATTCAATAGTTAGTTGTCCTAGAAGGCCCTTACAACGCTGGAGTTGCTCTTATGGGCGCCTTAGTGAACAGTAATCGTTGGAGGATTTTGCCATTTGGTACTAAAGAGCAACTCCACCCCTTAGGGTGCCTTAGACCATCTCTAACTGAAGGGTCTAGAAGGTCAGAGGACCGAAAATAGCCCGAAAATCGTCTCTAACTGAGGGTTAGGCCAGAGAGCTCGTGGAATCTGAAAGGGCCCCACGAAATCTAAAAAGGCCAAAAGGCCGGCTGCAGCCCGGGGCTGGCCAGAAAAAAACATTAATCCTGTCGGTTATAACCGACAGGAATGCTTAAAAAGAAATTTGAATCCAACGGCTAGCTGACACCAGTTACAGTTGGATTCAATTTTTTTTTTTTTTTTTAATTCTCAAAAATTCTAATTTTTTTTTTCCTATAAATACCTAAACCATTCATTCACCATTCCTACACCATTTCAATTCTTATATTTTCTTTCCTTTTTCAAAAATCTATTCTTCAATTTTTTTCAATAATTTTCAAATGGCCTCGTCTGCAATGAAAGGTAAGGCTTGGACCTGAAAAGAAGATGAAGCTCTTTGCAAGGCTTATAGATGGGTGTAGGAAGATAGTGTGAGGGGGAATTGTAAAACAAATGACGGTGTTTAGACTTGTGTGTCCAAAAAATACTTAGAGTTCTATGAAGGCACCACTCCAGTGAATATTCGAAACCACGAGAGTTGTTCTTTAAGATGGAAGAAACATCTTCAGCCAAAGATGGAAGAAACATCTTCAGCCAAGTTTGAACAAATGGCATCAAGCATTGTTGGTAGCCGCAAGTAGACATGAAAGCGGCGCTAATTACTATGACGATGTAAGTGTTTTCACAATTTATTTTAAATATTTAATTATATTACATTTAATTTCATAAATTAATTTTCTTTAATTTTTTTTCTAGGTACGCCAAGTGGAGGATTTGTATATGGAGAGCAGCTCGAAACCCTTTTAGTTTCATAGTTGTTGGGAAATTTGTAAAGGGTGGGTGTTATTTGAAGATCCACCACATAAAGCTCATATGCTAGTGTTCGGAACTGCATCCTCAGTTGCAGATATGGATGAAGATGGATCTCCAACCATTCAACAAACAAGGGTAGAAAATCCGTTTTCGGATGAAGGTTCCATACCTAGGGCTATGGGACGAAACAAGGCGCGAAGGTTGAAGGAAAAAGGCAAGGCAAATGATGATTACACCGCTCAACATGAAGTGGCAGCCTCATTGCGATTAATGGCGGGGCAAAATGCCCTTGAGGCGGAAGAAAGGAAAAGTAGGCATGAAGAACGGGCCAAATAAATACAAGAAGAGATGGATGATAAGAATATGAAAAGGAACACTTCGAATTACACTCTAATGAGTAAGGTCTATTTTGATAGGAAAAAAAGAAAAAATTATGACCCGGCGGCAGTTATTTACCTCTGACTATACTCCTACAATGGCGAATGATGAAGATGATGTTGATTATGGATATTAAATTTAAGTTGTTGTTGGATTTGAATTTAAATTGTTGTAGTTTTTAAATTTAAATAATAAATTATGTTTGGCCCTTTAGCCCTCGGTTGGAGATGGTTTTTTGTGACAGGGTTAAAATGAGCCCTATGGCCTTTTGGCCCTCGGTTGAAGACGGAGGCAAATATAGTCATGTACTGTTCATTAGAATATTAATATCTTTGAGGGCCAAAAGATTAAAACGAACCATCTGATCAGCCCTTGGTTGGATATGGTCTTAGTGAATAAAAAGCACCCATCCCCTCCCCCAGCCCCAGCCTCACCCCCGTTGCCACCCCCCCCCCCCCCCCCACTAGTAAAATATCCAGGCAATTCACATTAAAAAATTATTTTTTAAAAAATAATAACAAAGAAAATTAGAAATTAATATTACTTTATAAAAAGAATATTGATGTTCAGGAACCATTTCTTTCTGGAATCATCCACTCTCTCCCTCTTTTTCTCCTCAATTCCTCTGTCCTTCATTTCTCCTCCTCTTCCCTCGACTTCGCGCTCACCGATGACAGGTCCTGATACATAAGGTCGTGTCCGACGACTGCAGCTCCTGCTACGTATGTCCCCATCTCCCTCTTTTTCTTATTTTTCTTCGTCTCTCCCTCCCTCGATTCGTTTGTCCCTCCACTTGCTCCGTCCCTCCTCTCTCTCCATCCATTCCTCCACTTCATCTTCTAAGAAGGATTTCTCGACCGTAGAGAAGGTGAAATCGTCCCTTGACCATGTCTCATGCTGCACCCTCTCTTGCAAATTATTTTTGTCATGATGATGTTACATCACCTTAGGCACAGAGGCGGGCGAGAATGGCCCGATTCCTGAGTCTGGGGGAGTTGGGACCGAATGGCAAGGGAGACTTGGGTGTGATGAAGCAATTTTTGTTGGGATAGGAGGATTGAATCACCCAATTGCAAAAGGGATTTGCAGGGGTGGACTTGCTCTAATACGGACACTTCGTTCCATGGCCATATAATCACACACACACACACATGTATATGCATATGCTTATTTTATAGCTCTTATCAAAATTGTTCATGCTTATTTTATATTTGTCCAATTAAATGTCAGTAAATTAATATTCGAATATCCGGACTAACATGTTTGTCATTTGTTTTAAATTTTACCAAATGAAGCTACTGATGTTTAAATTGGGATTTACTCTGAGTTTGATCCAAGTTCATGAATGTTGTTAATCTAGCTCTCATTGTGTTTTAAAGCCGATATATAAAAGTCTGTTTGGTATCCAATTAAAAAAATTACATCATTTCTCAAAACATTTCTTAAGAATATCTTCTCCAAACAGATTTTTTTTAATACTCAAAAACTTGTTTGGTATGAGATTTAAAAATTTTAAATCTTAAAACTTAAACTAGATAAAAAGATCCAAAGAGAGTGGATCGCATGAGAGGGAGAAAGATTAGAGAGGATCGAATGAGAGAGAAAGAAGAGAGGTTTGGAGGAGAGAGAAGAAGATAAGAGGATTGGAGGAGAGATAAAGAAGAAAGAAATGAATGAAGGAGGAGAGATAAAGAAGAAAAAAGAGATAGATTCGGAGTGACAGGGGAGGAGAGACAGAAAAGAAAGAAATGAGCTTTATGTTTAAAAACTCTAAAAACTCAGTTTTAATGTTTTTAGAGAATATGCTATGTTTTAAGTTAGTCTTGAATTCAGTTTTTGAAAATAGTCATACCAAGTAAGTTTTTAAGGCCTAAATTTTAAAAGTGTTTTTGAATTTAAAAAGTTGGATTCAAGTATAGTACCAAACAGACTCTAAATTTCTACCGATAACAAACAATAATATGCTTGTTATTAGACTAGTCGATTATGCATTCAGTTGAGACGAGTGATTCCAATTAAATTTACTAATTTAGTTAGTGTCTGGATAGTCAAAATCACTTGTGTAACAATTCATAATATATGTTCTCAAACCATTTCAGATATACCATATTTTGTTATTAATATATAATCCTATATATATATTGGAGCAGATCAGATATTAAGATGGATCAGTGACACAACTTTAAGTTTTTGTGGAATCCACTCAGTAATGTATTTTGACGATCTAAACCGTCTTTCTTTTATAATATTATGATCTATGATATTATTCATAGATCATCCTTGCAAAAAACTAGAGAAATCTAAACCATTAAGACATTTGTTGATACATAAAATCAGCGAGACTTTGAAACAACGTAAAGTGTTAAGTTTGTAACCTTCGCAAGGTTGCTCCGGTCACCTGGTTAGGATAATATGTGAAGAGATAAAGATAGGGAAGTAAATACAAGATGTACGTGGTTCATCCTAAGTTGGGCTACATCCATAGGGTCGAGGAGTTCTCATTAATAGTTAAGGGTTTACGCAATTCATAGGTTCAAGCATCATCATTAGTGAGTTTAATGACAAGCTTAAGTACAATAGTGGAATTAATTGTAGGAGAACGGTTTCCTTTTATAGTTGTTGAGAGTTTTCAGCTCCCGTCCACGGTCGATGTGGGACTCTAGGAGCTTTATTCTGATTTGACACTTGTTGTGTTGTGATTGGTCTCTTGATTGGAGAGGAATTCGTGTGCTTTGTCAATGGTGCCTCAACATGAACCCTTTAGTGGGTCCTTAAAGGTATGGAGTTGATCGGTGCTCAGTAGTTTTGAGATTGGTGAGGTGTGGTACAAACAACAATCATTTGTAGTGAAAAAAAATAGACGAATATGGTCCTACAAAGAAACCATAAACCCATAATCCAACAGTCTATAATTTTAGATTTGAGTATTTTTGGTACACATGATCTTTGAGGAGTAACATGAAAAATAGACAACTCAGATCGTCACGTCAAATTCAAATTTACTCTCATTGTGTTTCTAACTAATCTACTCTTATGTCAAATTCAAATTTTTTATTTATTTCTATCATATTATTCAATCCAAATGAACTGTTACGATTTTTTCCGACCATAGAATTTTATTGATGATTAAAGAGCATTACAATCTTCAAAAGGAACATCCTCAATAATGTAAGTTCGTTAAACCAATAAGTATCGGACATATTGGTCTCGCTGTTAAGTGGTAAAGGGTGAGGGTTAAGGCTTTAAACACTGGCTGATGTGGAGTAGTTGAGGCCATTGGTTCCCAAGTTCCCAACCCGAAAACACAGGAGGAGGGCTGAGTTCCCAATACTTTGGGGATCTTTCTTATAATTTCTCTCCTCGCACCATGTACTTCTCAACCTACGGACAAACAAACAAACAAACAAACAGACGAGCTTCTCTTCAACGTACGTTCATATGGATGGCTGCCGCGAAGAGGTGCATGGATTTTCTTTTAGCTCTCGATCATGAACCATGCATTCGATCAATGGTACGAAATATGGTTAATTATGAATTTGTTATTGTTGTTGTTGAATTGTTTTAATTCCAGAATATTAACCTTCATATCCTTTTCCTTGTCCTCTGCTTTTGCTTGAGAATCAGACTCCCATATATTTCCAACGAAAATTTATCTGGGAAATAATAATGCTTCCTCAAAATTAATTTAGATGAGGGAAACAAAGAAAGGAAATGCTGCTCTGATTTGTTCTTGGGGGTAGATTACGGGCATGTTTGAGATTGCTTTTGGAATGGTTATTCTGACAATCAAATAGCGTTTATGAGAGCATTTGATAGTAAAACTTAAAAATACTAGGTGGTTCTCTTCCAAGTGCTTTTCTAGGAAGCATTTGAAGTGTTTCTTCGATGGTTGGATGCATTCGCCATTGTATGTGTTGGGGACTCATAGATGTCAAGCATTGTGAATTTGATACGTAGTGTACAATATCTGATCCATGTTTTGTTGCCAGTGCAATGGAATTCAGATTCCTTGTCCGGGGTGATTCATGTTTGCTGGTGAATTGAAACATAGGTTTTACGAGCTTGTAGCTGAATCCGTCATTTGTCATTCAAAGTAGATTTGGGAGGTTAATTTTACCAACCATGGGAAAGAATTTGAGAGACAAAAACCCTAACAATTCATCAGGGAATGAGCATTCACCAGGTTGCGTTTGGGGATTACTTCATATGATGAAGTATCACCACTGGCATTATGTCAAGAAAAGACTTGTGCATAAGAGGCATCGCGGTAATAAACATGCTGTTGGTAAGTCAAATGACTCTATACTATACGAAAGTTTTATTTTCGGCGTTGGCCATATACGCAAACTTTGCGGATAAAATCTACCTATGTGCATAATAATTGTCCTTGTATAATGCACCGGTGGCCCAAATTTCGTTCATTTTTGTAAGCAGTTCAATGGAAAGGCTGGAACTTATGATTATGCCATGATATGTGATGTAAAATCATATTACAGTTTATTAATTTATGTTGGAATTTGTTTTCTTTGGGTCTGCTACGCTGCAGGAGTTGGGATTCCGGGAAGCTGTACTGGAAATGCCTGTATGCCAGAAGACACTGATGCGAAGAGTGACAAATCTAACGTAAGTTTGAGCAAAATAATTTCTGACAGTGCATTATTGGATATTAATTTCTTTTCGTGTTCAAAAATTGTACTTGAATGAGTGGATAGACAAAAGCAGCATTTGGTTTGATTTTATCAGGGTGAAGATAAGACGAGGCAGTTCATTCCAGCAGGCATACATTCCGTCAAGGCCCGAATAAAAGCACGGATTGCTGGAGAAATGTCAAAGAATAAGGGTAGGCATAACCGGGCTTCAAGCTGTCCTGTACGATCACAATTGAAACGAACAGAATCCATGCATCGTCTGGAACCACCACCTAACCTGTACCCGATTGCTGAAATGGTATTGAATGAGAATAGTCCTAGAATTGTTCACCACGGCAATGAAAAATCCTGTGCTACAAGCAATCTGGCATCACTGTCCGCGACATCATATGAACGACCAATTAGTGGCAATAATGATTGTTGTGGAGATAGTTGCCCACTAATCACTAGAGATCGTACCGTGCATGACAAGGTTAATGAGAATAAAAAAGATCACACATTTATTGAAGAAAAGCTGGATGATGACAGAATGCAAGATATGTTCGAGAAGAAGTTGATACACGTAAAAGAACTCGATGCAGATGTTTCCCTACATCATCCAAAGGAGTATTTGGAGGCGTTGGATATAATCAATGTGAACAAGGAGTTATTAGTAAAGATTTTACATGATGCCGGCTCTCCTTTAGCTGCGCACTTCCATAATCAGCAAGCTTTCATTGCTAAAATGGGTTTAACTAAGTCAGAGTCATTCCCTATCAAGCTCAGGCACAAGCATGAATTCACAGGGTCTCCCTTAAAAGAGGAAAGCAAGTCGAAAAACAGTAGCAAAACAAAGAAGTTAGCAGGGTCGTCTTCTTTGAAATATGCTGGTGAACGCTCAATTCCATCGATCACTGAGCACAATGCAGATGGGATTCTAAAGCTAAATCAAACAATTGCTGATAGTTCTGCTTCTGGTTCTTCCGAAAATTTGAGGAACCAAGGTGAGAATCAAGTGGCAATTAAACGGTTCAAGGATCTGAGACAAAAAATAAAGTATGTAATCAAGGAGAGCAGACAAGAGAGACATATGATTGCCATGGATGCCATCCTTCACAAGGTTCCACATGGCCAAAAGCTTACTAAAGAAATGGAGCAAGAGATCATTAACCATTCGAAGGACCCTGCAATGAACAGAGAAGCTAAAGACAGTCCAGCAAGCAGTTATGATAGCGATCATTCGGTTTCTACCATCAAGAAAAAGCAACAGCACCACATGAGAAGAGCGTCATCACTCAATGCATCGCTAGATAAGTACTGTGAGTTGTACGAGACTAGTTGCAACAGAGAAGCCAAATGCCAAACAACATCCGAGAGATTGAAGTTGAGAAATGAAAGGGTAGGCTCACCATTACGTTCTGTTCCAAAAACGCTGGGGAGGATTTTTTCGTTACCTGAAATTAAATCATATAATTATCAGAACGAGGAATCTTCTGATGTGTTTTCTTCTGGAGCTCCAATTAGGGCTCTTGTGGATGGAAATGCAAGCAGAAGAAGTAGCTTTGATGAACAAAATAGTGTACACCATAGTATAGGTTCAGAAAATCATATGCAGCTCGCTGCGCCTGTAGAAAGTGAGATTAAAAATTTAACTGGCGGTGGTGAATTCAAGGCAGTTTCCAGAGATAAGATGGCATCAACATCAGTTGTAAACAGTGAGAAAAGTGCTCCGGTGGATTCAATTGTTAACGATATTGAAAGCTTGATAGAACCATTTCCAATCTCTTTGCCCGAGTTCAACGTTTCCCTCTCTGAAGGTATATCTTTTAATTTTCATTGATAAGTTTTAACTTATATTACAGCATCTCAATCCAGGTGCATGCATTCTTCAAAACTTTTAAGTTTTTGTTGCTCTACGACCGTTATCATCAATGAAAGTTATGAAATTATCAGATTTGCTAGTTTTAAATCTTGGCACTTAATGATCAAGCCAACTTTTCTCAGTGTAGAAAATGTGAATTATGTTTCAAATTTAAGCCATTCCTCATAATTTTCATGCATCGATCACTAATTTGTGAACTTTAAGGCTGAGGGTTCATCGTGCTTATGGATATTGGTTTTATAGGAGCAGAAATTGAAGTAAAACCTCGAGATGGAATAGAAAGCTTGGCCAAGCTAGAGCATGATTCTCTTATTGATACACCTAAACCGGTTCACATGGATACGGAGAAGATAGGAAGTCCAATGAAGCACTTGAGGTACGAAATGACTCATGTCCGCGTTGATGAAAGAGACATGGCTGAATTCAATTATGTGCGAGATGTGTTGGAGCAATCCGGATTCAGTGGAAATGAGTCCCTCGGGACATGGCATTTGGATGAGCAGCCTGTTGATCCTTTGATGTATGGAGACACTGAAGGCTGCTTGGTGCATGATCCTGATTGTTCAGGAAACGAAGAAGGCGGGAAATGTGATCACTATCTTTTGTTTGATCTGATCAATGAGGTGCTGATGGAGATATATGGGAGATCATACAACTACTGTCCGATGGCGTTGTCTTCCTTATGTCACATTCCTCTAATGCCGGCAGGGCACCATGTTTTGAAGGAAGTTTGGGCCCTTGTGAGTTGGAACTTGAGCTTGATACCTGAGGTCGATCAATCACTGGATTATGCTCTGAGTCGAGACCTGGACAAGAACGACAGATGGATGAACCTCCAGTTTGATTCGGAGTGCATAGGGATTGAGCTGGAGGACTTAATTTTTGATGAACTTTTAGAGGAAGTTCTCTGTGTTTGAGCTTGTGGATGGATCTGCCAACAGTTATCCGATAAGTTGCCGAATTTTAGAAGATGAAATATGTTCTAAACTACTGTAAACGTGCAGGGAAGGAGGGGGGGGGGGGGGGGGATGGAATCCGATCTTGGGTGTAGATAATTGAGTGCCTAGCCCTAGCTAATTGGCCTAACCCACATCTACATCTAATATCGTACTATGAACTTCACGAAGAACATAGGGAAAAATATTAGGAAGAGATAGAATTCTTTTGATAATATTCCCCAAATACTTTACGTGAAATATGAAATTTGTTGTATATATTTAAAATTAGTGTTTTTGTGTCCCTCCATTCTAAATTTTGTGAGGAGATTTGCTTGTAATAGTATGCTTTCTACAAGAATCATACAGAAAATATTATATCAATGGTGTTTGGCATCTTCTATCTACTTGGCCAGCTTTAATGCTTTTCAGCTACGGGTGGTGGGGGGAAGGAAAAGGCTGCAGACCAAAACCATGCTTGTACTGAGATACATGATGCATTATGCATGTAAAAGATGCAATGAACTTACATGGCATGGGTACACTATTTACAATGGCGTTTCGGGCTAATAAAATAAAGATAAGTGCAAATTTTTTTGTCATATATCCTTATTAGTGTATTCGTATTGTATAAGTTGTTCTCCAAAGATCGGAGCTACTACTTCACGGGAGCAATGTATGAATCAAAATGGGAAAGAGTATTTGCACTAAGTGCAATACTTTAGTCTAGAAAAAATGAACTTCATTAAGTGCACAAGACATAAATAAAACAAAAACGTCAAAGTGACAATGTATCAAACCAAACAAACGACATGTGAAAAATTAAAACACATAGTTACGCATAATAGGTATGAAATATTATTGCATGTGATGTTTTGAGGATTAGGGCTGTAAATTACCTCAAAATAGTTCGAACTTGCACTAGGTTCTGGTCATGTTTGGTTCAGGGAAGCTCGGCTAGTGATTGAACCAAGTCAAGCCTAATCCGACTCAATTAAAAAAACAAGTCAAGTTTGAACATTAGTATGTTCAGCTCGTAAAGTTGGCAAGCAGCTTGAGATTGTTTTATGAGGCGACTCGAATTAGGCTTGACATCAGCTCAATCATTCAAACCTGACAAGTAAGAGTAAAATACGTGTCTTCAACTCTAGATTAAATGTTTTGTAATAATAATATATATTTTTAATTTCTTATCTGATGCATATTTGGAGGTTCAAGTCAAACTAATTCAATTAGCAAAACGAAGACTTTTTTTTTTTTTTTAAACAATATTATCTGCACTAAAGGTAAGAGAGTGGGCAAAGCCTTATAATGGGCTAACAATAATGTGGTTCAAATTCGCCTTTGGCGAGAATTGAACCTAAAACCTCTTACTTACAAGTGAAGAAAAATATCTCTAAATAGACTAAATTATAGTACTATGTAATAACAAAACAAAAGCTTAAAACAATAGTTTAATATTGTTTTTTCTTTCTTGTGGAATTAGGGGGAAATAGCCGAATAAGACTTCAAGTTGCCGCTCAAAGAACCCTAAAGAGTACTGCAAATTTTGAAAAGCCAAAGTCCATTGGGCGAATTATTCATTGCCAATACTATCATCTACTTCAAAACTTTTTAAGGGTACAAATATTGTAGTAAACTTATGCTCGTATTTGTATAGTAGACTAGTATACAAAACATTATATCTTCCGCTTACTACAATCTACAAAAACTATATCATGATTTTTTATATAGGCCACTGCCAAGTTGTAAAAAAAATTATACAACAAAATCAACTTATTATAAGAAATGGCTCGAAACAATTTGAGCTCGGCATCGGGCTCAAACTTTTAAGCTTGCTTAAGCTTGACTCGTATGTAAGAGTAAGTCAAGTCTAATATAAGCTCGTAAAGAATTAAACAAGTCAAACTTAAACACATTGATATTCGGTTGAGCTCGATTCGTTTATAACCCTTATGAGAGGATGTGTGTATCCTTCGCCATTCTTTATCAGAAAGGGACTCCAATTGTCCCCCGTCCAAAGCAAACGAACGAACTGCATTTAGAGAGATTTTTCAGTGTTACTGGCACACGGGATGGTATATCACGTGTTATTATACAAATGATGAGATATGTGTTAAAAAGTTAATAACTTAAAAAATAAAATTTCTCACCACTTACATAAAAGTACGTTGTGTATCATCTGTATTCCTGTCATAATGAAATTTTTTTCTTGCGTGCCTACCACAATATACTGCCCATTACTGAGAAAGAGTGTGGGCCCAACTTTTGTCCACTCTTGTTTGAAGGGCCTTCCCCTTCCCAATGTAAAAAAAGAAGACGCATGGGGCACTAACAATGACAGGTCTTTTGGCCCATGTGTTGACTTTACACACTTAAATCATGCTTTAAATTGTTTAGTACTACGGTTTAATAGTAATTCTCTTTATTTGTAAATAAGAAGTTTTAAGTTCGATTCTTGTCCAATATGAATTTAAACCACATTATTACTAATCCATTGTGAGGCTAAACTCACCGTCCTCCCCTTAGTATAAATAATATTGTTTGTTAAAAAAAAAAAAAATCATGACTTACTACCTTTTTTTTTCTCTCTCTTTTATATACATGAGTATGAGATCTGAATTCGAAACGTCTCTCAATAAGCGAAGTATTACCAGATTAAGAACTAGTTAATAAAATTTCCAAGTGAGTTTGAAACCGAGAGTGCAATTATATGAAAATGAGGGTGAAAGAAGTACAATCATAGAAGCAGAGACAACCATTCCTTTTATGATCATAGTGATTGAGAGAATATTTGGTACCATGAATTGGTTCGTTCACTTTATGACTCCTTAATGACAAATTTTAATTGATCTTGCTTTAGACAAACTTAAAGAAATGATGGCTACATAAGATACTTCCTTGTCCCCTAATTATTTAATCAATTTAATTTAATTTAATTATATTGATTTAATTTTTCACAAGTGATGTCACTTAATACTACGGTTTTGTAGTATTCTTCTTCACTTATAAGTGAGAGATCTTAATTCAATTATTGCCAAATGAGAATTTGAACTGGATTATTATGGCAAGCTCATTATAAATATTAGTCAATTTCCTCATCCCCTTAGTGTAGATATTATCGATTATTCAAAAAAAGAAAACAATTTCATGCCACTTAGTACTACGGATTAGTGGTATTCCTCTTCACTTGTAAGTGCTAGAGACGAACTTGACTCAAATTATTGCTAGCCTATTGTGAGGTTTAGCACACTCATTCACCTCCTTAGTATAGATAATATCGTTGGTTTAAAAAAAAAAAAAAAAAAACAATTTCACAAGTGATAGTATAGAAAAGAGAAATATCTAGGATTTTAGGTATCCTTTCGGTGGACGAGGGGACATGTTTCATAACTTCTTATCGAGAGCCCCCACTTCCCTATTCTATTCGATCTAGACAAGATATTAAATTCCCTGTCATGGTGCAATAATTTAAAGTGTGAGGTTCCCATGCATGTAGATGTCGAGTTGAAGAACCCACCACTAGTTATCTTTTAACATCATAAACTTAAAGACTTTACGTGCAACCGGTTGTTTGTAAGCGTATGCATAAAAGATAGCAAAGTAGGACTCACTAGTCACAAAACATTTGTTTGCATGAAATTTGTATTTAAAAATGGCTACGTATCATGCGAGCCTCACGCGACTACAATGTGAAATACACACTTCCCGCTACGACATCATAACTTGTAAGTGGGTACCAAAATTTGGGATCTGGATTGTTTGCTCTCTCCATCCCATACCATTCTTATCCCCTTTTATTTATATGATTACGGTTAAGTCACGTCAACATTTTATATTTTTATTACTTTTTATCTTATTATTTCTATAAAAAAATCAATATAAAATATTGACGTGACTTAATCATAACCACAGAATATAGAAGGGAATGAGAAAGCTATAAGATGAAGTGGACAGACAATCCAAGTCGCAGAATTTGTTATAGTGTCTGAACGTTTCATGACTGGTGAACAGATATTAGGTTAGGTTAGGTAACAAGTCATTCTCACAGACTTAAGAGTCAACATAAAATGTCGCACTCGCTTTAATTAATAATGATTAATAATAATTACTTTTGACAAATATAAGCACCCGTTTACCATCATAATCCAAATACAAGCATATGTCATTACTGTTTTACTTTTACCGCACCAAAGTTACTTTTTTTTTTTTGAGCAATCCATACAGTTTACATTAAGGAGGAGAAGAGTGAGTTTAGCCTCACATTAAATTAGTAATAATGTGATTCAAATTCTTCTTTGACGAGAATTGAACTAAAATCTCTCACTTACAAATGAAAATGACTACTACTCGATTGTAGTACCAAGTAGCCCAAAGTTACTATTTTCTCTCTACAATCACTATGGCTTTGCTATATGGTAAAAAAGCAAAAATATTTCTAAGTATATATTGTAGAAACTGTGAAGAGACTATTTTTCTTTATTATATTTTTTAAACCACAAGATGTGACGATTGATAATTGAATTTTATTTATAACGATTTAAAGAATGAATCTAATTTTTAAACGACAATTCATACATTTTACAAAATACGATCTAAAAGAAGGTATATATATATATATAAAAAGAAGGTGTGTATATATATATATATATATACCCTAAATGCATGGGATAGACATGATGTACGATCGCGCAACGTGGACGGTGGATATCAACCAATCTCTCCTTCCCTGCGCTATAAATTGAGGGTCATGGGCTCCCCTGAATACTCATTCAAAACAGAGTTGTGGTTGTCTGCTTTATTGTTATCAAATCAATCAAACTTTCCCTTCTGAATTTGTTTACCTCCAATCCCAAAAATGTCGTCGTGCTGCGGTGGTAAATGTGGTTGCGGGTCCAGCTGCAGCTGCGGCAGTGGCTGCAACGGGTAATCTTTCTAACTTTCTGTTTGTTTCCCGAGAATCTGGAAAAAGAAAATCCCAGAAAATATATCTACTCTGTTTTTGGTTTTTGATTATGCGGGTTCTTATTTCAGGTGTGGGATGGCACCCGATCTGAGCTACATGGAGGGGTCCACCACTGAGACCCTTGTCATGGGAGTTGCTCCTCAGAAGTCGTACGTATCTTATCTCTCAGAAAAATGAAATCCTAAAGTATATTTGAAATTTGTAAATTGCAGATGTTGTGGTTATAATCTTGAAAATACGGAGAAACAGAACTGGATGGACGCTAAACAGACAATAAAAATTATGAAACAACAATAAAAGGGTAAAAAATCGTGACTTTTGTACGGCTTATTGGCTGTTTTGCATGATCCAGTTCTTTTTTTTTAGATTAAAAGTTTGTAACCGGTTCTATTTACGCTAATCGGGCTAACCATTTGTTGATTAATTTGTAAATTGGGCTCTGATTTGCAGGCACTTCGAGGCATCTGAGATGGGAGTTGCTGCTGAGAACGGATGCAAGTGCGGGGACAGCTGCACCTGCAACCCCTGCAAGTGCGGCAAGTGAGTGACAGATGTCACCTTCTGACGAAGCAAGAGAATCGTGGGGCTTCTATGTTTAGCTGTAGTAATCTATGTGTGTCTGGTAATTATGATCCTAATGTACCAAGGTCGTGTTGTTAGAATAAAGTAGCCATGGCTTGCCTTCTGACCTGCAGATCCACTAGGCTAGGATCTGGTGAGGATGATCCTAGGTTATGGCTGCTTGTGTCTGTTTTCTATCATGTGTTGTGTAGAGTTGGATCATGTTGTGTGTGATGAAATGAATGAAAAACTTGCTTTGTTTACTTTAAGTTTTGGAATCGGTTTACTTTTTAGATTCGAACTCTTAGTCGATCTGATGCGATAATTTTTTTTTTTGTTTGGGGTTCAAGAGGAGAGGAACCACCACCCAGTGGTACTTTTACAAAACCATAGTCACTGGTGCCCTCCACCTTCTCAATACTATCGAGCCACAAATCCACTCTCAATCGTTATCGAGGAATTTTTTGCGTATCCTGGACTTAAGGGCAAAAAGTGCCTCATCTGTGGGGATAGCGCAAGTTGTTCGTTTTCTCGATACTATCGAGCCACAAATCCACTCTCAATCGGTTTTTTTTGCGTATCCTGGACTTAAGGGCAAAAAGTGCCCCATCTGCGAGGATAGCGCAAGTTGTTCGTTTTCAAGTTAAGCCTAGTGGAAAAGGATCCTCGCCAGATCTATTTTCTAGAAATCCTATGGATTTCGTGATCATGATTGTTTATCGTACATCGTGCAGTCAGTTTTTGTTAGGTATTATTTATATTTAATTTTAAATTTTAAATTTTGAAATAATTTATGATCTCACGATATACGATGAACGATCATAATCATAGGATTTCTAAGATTTTCAAGGAAAAAAATCTTCCTTTTCCAAGCCCAGTATCCCTATCCCTATCCCTTAACAGGCAATAAAAATTTTATGGTGCTTTGGTGTATACGGTATTTAATATGTGTTAACTGTCAGATTTTAATTTCTCTTTTTGATAAAAAAAATTAATGATTAAAAGACCTGAAAAACCCGATAGTCCAGAATATTATAGAAAATAACTGATTGTACACTACAAACAAGGGTCTGATGAACGCTACACAAATCGACACAAACATGGTCTTTTTAGTCTTTTAAAATCACTTGTGCAATCCAAATCAGTAAGGAATCTGATGGGTCAATGTTACAGAGTCTGCTTCACAAGACTATAAATTACCGTAGGGCTGCCGCCTCTCATCGGGTCAGACCAACGTGCGGTTAGTGGATTAGAATACAAGAGGTTTCCCATGATTTTTGTGAGAGGTGCTTTAGAGTTGGACGTTGTCGGACACCCCTACCCGAGGTCACGCTTACTTGACCTGTAAAATATCTGAGCAGCTGGGTGTTGCCTTTATTTGCTTATCAAGTACCCCTACTGCAGCTTTATTAAACAGGTTGACAATCTGTAGAAAAAAAAATTAATTAGAGCAGATTAGTAATCAATCATTCATCTTTTAATGGGAATTGTAGTGAAACTCTCTTAGGATCACCTGCTTAGTTGAGAGACCTATTTTCTCCAAATCGTTCAGCTGAAACATGCAACATGCAACATCAGAATTACTCATTTAATGCAATTCAAAATTTCTCTGTATCGTTCCAATTTTATCAGATATCACCCGAAGGGACAAGTGTATTTCGAAATTCATCTATGCCTAAACCTTACGAAACTTGCTTACCGATTTTAAAGGGCTTGTTTCTCTGAGCTCAAGTATGTATTCAGCCATTTTGACTCCTATTCCCTGGATGATGATGAACACAAGAAAAAGAAAATTTTAGAAGGCAACAAGTTATTTTAAGAACACGGAGATGCAGTGTTACGATACCAACCCTCAACTCTAGCAGCTCTTCCCTGCAGTTGCGAAAACCAGTCGAAATATTAGGTTCATTTTGTATGATTGAGAGTGCAAAACGCAAGAAACGATGAAGTTTCAAATTGAGGATAAGGATTCTACCTTTTGGCTGTGTTCAAGAAGTCAATATACTCTTGAAGTAGGAACTTCTGCACAATTATTAAAAACAAAAAACATAGATGAAAACTCACATTATTGAAGCGCTAAGACTTATCGATTTGTATGTAATGAATGTACCTTTAAGTTTGATCCGCAAGCAGTGAATTTATCAAGTGGGGTGCCTGTTATTTGGAACATGTTTTTCGTGCAGGTCGCTAAAGAGGGAGTTTTCGGAGTGCAATCTCCATTAGTGACTAGAGGTTCATTGAGGGGCTTTTGATTTATATTGGTGTTGATTGGGGAGAGAGCTTTTCTCAAGGAACTTCCCGGCGAGTTTCCCTCCTGGTTTGATGGCTCACCTACGCATATATACAATGAAATATTGCAAATATTCAATTTGTTTAGATTGTTTGAAACTTTGAAGTAGCATGGTAAGTAATAAATCCATACAGAGTGGAAATGTACCATGTAAACTTGTATTTGATTTGAATATGGATCCACCACCTCCAGCATTGCCCTCTTGTTTCTTATCCTTAGCGGCGAATTGCAGGTTCTGGAAGCAATTCTAACTCATAAATACACATCAAACACAAGATAAACGAACTCAGAAAAAACTTAGCAGCTTCTCATCCTCAAGTGGAGCTGCAAAACTCGAACTTTCAAATAATATGCCATTTTATGAATTGTCTTAAAAAACAAAGTTTCACATTACATAGTTCTTAGTAAGAATAAGAATGTATCGAATACGCTATAACGTAGTTCTAACTTTATCATTTCCATCCATTCTAACTTTATCATTTCCATCCATGTACTCGCTAAAATTTAGTAATTACCTCTAGATTAGAATCAACCACACTTTCATTGTCAAATATGTTCCTCATAGGCATAGTGATTTTCCTGCAAAAAAAATTTAACAATCAGACAAAAGTGCCTAGTGCATAGCATGAAGATATACAATTCAACTAGTTACCAGTTGTTGTACCTTTCTTTTGCAGTACAGGCACTTCTGTTTGTATTAACCTTGGATTTCATAGAACTGAGGTTGATGTTGGGTTTCTTGACATTGGCAATAGAAGAACTAGGAGTTTTCCCCAACAAGGGAGAACTGAATGCTTCAATTCGTCGTGCACTCTTCGTCTTTCCTCTTGATTCAAGCCAAGCACGAAGTTTGGCTTCCATGTCAACTTTAACCTTCGGTGTCTCTTGCTTGTGAGCTGAAGGAACAAAGTTGGTAATGTGGCGTGACCGAGCTGCCAAGCTGACAGTATGAACAGACTCTTGGTATTCTCCTGGATTCTATTATCAAAGAAAATTGTTTCCAATATAAGTTCCAAAATAATAATAATAATAATAACAGGCCAGATGAAAGAACTTCTATTCAAACGCGAATTCAAACTACTTACCAAGCAAGTAATCATCAAAGCCTGACTCATCCCACCTAATGAGTCTTGCAAAATACGAGTCAATTTACTCTCTCTATAGGGCACTCGGGATAAGTTGTTGTTCAGTGCATAAATGACATTCGATAATGCAAACAAGGACTGGTTAATCTTCGCACTCTCTTGGAGACGAATCCCTTCGTTGAAAGTTCTTCTATTGTCTTCATTGCCTGGGTGAAATACACATGTAGATTAAATAAAAGAAAGACAGACCATAAACAAATCTAATTTCCAATTGATTTTTACTTACGTAAGCTACAGGAAAAAGGTTAGAAGTAAGAAAAGACCTGCTAGATCTATGAGATTCAACTTCCCAGTAACGAAATCCCCAGAACCATCATCATGAGGAGTGGAAACGGTGATCACAAGGACCCCATGGCTTCTACTAGAGACATCATTGAGACCCGTATGGGCAGTTTTCCGCCTCTGAATCCCACAAGAAAAGGCCTCGTAAAACTCAGACATGGACTTTACAGGCACCCGAGAAAGTCCCCTGAGATGAATCTGCCCATCTTTGTCATCCAAAACTGTAATTTCCTTGGCTTTGATCTCTAACAGGTCATAACACCTGTCCATATAGACCTCATAGTATGAAAGCTCAACTGAGCTTCCTGTGCTCTGGCACATAGACAGGATTTTGGACATGGCCAGCGGCATTAGACCCGGCATCTCATCCGTTCCCTGGAACATAAATCACATGCTGAAATTAAGCATTACAGAAGGAAATGCTTCAGAACAACAAGCTGCATTTAGTTACTCAAACCTATCATAATTCAGAATTTTCATTTCTTTTCGGGGATAATTACAGATAAAGTTCAGCAATCATTGATCCTAATGCATTTAAGTTTCATAGGCAGAATTATCCGGATTAATGCAATTACTAAAGTTTCATATGTGGGCAGACGTTGGTGTAGCCACATTGGGTAGAGCGGATGTGGTCCCCCTCCCCGCAATTTAATTAGTTTAAAAAATAAAATAGAACATCGATTATATAAAAAGAAAAGATTTTTTTTTTTCATATTTCTGGATAATTCAAATTCAAAATTGATTTTTTACCAAAAGAAGCAAAAAAATTCAAACCTGCATAGTGTAAGTCTTTCCACTTCCAGTAGCTCCGTAGGCAAACACCGTCGCATTGCAGCCATGAAAGAGTCCCGGAATCAAAGGGCACACTTCTCTACTGAAGATCCGGCCAACATTGTTGTCCTCTTGGGCAAAGAAGGAGTCCAACCGATAGCACTCGTTTCGGCTACACCCCGAAATGAAAAATCAGCACCCACCATCAAAACCCAGCTTCCCAAATAAAAAAAACCCAAAAATATGCTTCCAATTTATCTGACTGACAATCAGGAAAATTCATCACCTTGTATCTTTATCTTTGAGATAAACAACCACTTCTTCGGCAGAGGAATCGGATTCTTGTTCGACGACAGAGGCGCACGGCGTCTGATCTCCGTTACCTGCAGCGATCTCTCGGAGAAGAAAAGGGCGCACCCGCACGATGACTCTGACCTTCGAAATTGAATTGGGGTTCGCGGATTTGGCTGGAGTTTCAGAAGTACTGTCAAGAAATCGACCAACCTCCATTGGAACAAAGGAAAGAGCTCAGCTTGGATTTCGAGAGAGAGAGAGAGAGAATTGGGGAATTGCAGAACGGTCTGTAACTGAAAGATGAAGACTTTGAGGGAAGAGGAGGTTTGAAACTATTAGTCGAACGTTGGGCCTTTTTCAGTTTGAATATTTGGATTAGGGTGCGTACTTGGCCGGTGGGCCTCGTCTGTGGTGGGGCCTATTTCTTACTTTTGACAAATGTTTGCCGTTTGGAAACTGCTTTGACAGGATAAGACGATTTACAAAGGAAATGTCAAATTATAACAGTTAAATTACGATTGATGATTGACGTGACAATTTAAGGTTTTACTAACAGAATTGTCAAATGTTATTTTCTTATTAATATAAAGCTTTAAATGGTTGTATTTATTAAAAAAATTGTTGAAACAAAATTTCTATTGGTTGAAATATTAGTAGAATAAGGGACTTACTACTAAAATTAATTTAAAAAAGTTCGACATTGATGTCAAATTTGACTCATAATAAAAAAAAAACTTTCAAATCTAGTTAGCAAATAACATTTTAATTAGAATGTTTTTATTTTTTTATTTTTTTTAATTTTTAAAATAAGGTTAGAAATGCTTTTGATTATTTAAAAATGCATTCAAAGCAATCACAAATAAAATGAGTTCTTGTGTTTTGACTGTCGAACGTGGTTTGTACCGGCGTAGAGTTAAGTAACATCTAAATATAGGAATTCTATTTCTTTGTGAGCAAGTCAAACAGTCCACTTAATTCAACTATCGGACACAAAAAATCCTGTCTGAATGGTTGTATGGCTCTATTGGTTTAGCCGACCGCAAGTTATAATTTCCTCCCAAATAGGAGCAATTATATTGTACACCCGAACGTAAACTTCATTAGTCCAACCCATCCACACACAGAGGCAGAGCTAGTCCCAACTCATGTCGTATAAGGGAGGCGTACAACATAAGCAGTATGGTCATCATTTTTACATGAAAATTACTTCCATCGATTTCGAATCTCAAAAGCTAAGTGAAAAGTTACTTTGTATCGTTAACACCACAGGTTTTTGGTTTGTCTATGGGCTCTCTCCGTGGACCCACAACTTGTGAGACATAGCCGCATACCACTGGCAGAGGCCCAAATGGCCGCATGGTCAGAATTTCAATTACCCAAAAGTTTGATGACCTGTCAGCAAGGCGGCGTAAATATGTGAAGGGTTTAAGATGGGCCGTAATTGGATATGCGTTAAACCCTAAACCCCCAAAATTCTGGGAAATTGAACGAAGACGAAGATGGAGAAGGGCATGCTGTCCGCAGACTTGGAGGGTCTTCCCGAAGAAGACAAGCACAGAATGGCCACCTTGATCGACCAACTCCAGATTCGAGACAGGTTTTCTGATTTTTCTTTTTTTTTTTTTTTTTGGAATGCAGTGTTTTTGTTTTTTTTTCTATTTTCCTGAAAATATTGAATTTATTCTCAGTAATTTGTAATTAGTGAGGCATGTTCTTGCTGTTGTGCATGATAGATTGAAGTTTTAGAAAAATACCCACAAAATCATTGTTAGCAGGAAAGTTGGAATTAGGATGTGATTCAAATGTATATCTTCAGCTCGGCTCATGGTTTTGATGGTGAGCTGGGCCAAACCGAACCATGCCCGCCCCTGCTGATTTCTGTGAATTTTGTTGAAAATGTAGTCTGAGGATGTACAATTCATTGGTGGAGAGATGCTTTACCGACTGCGTGGACACCTTTCAGCGCAAATCGCTGACGAAGCAAGAGGATACGTGTGTTCGTAGGTGTGCTGAGAAGTTCCTAAAGCACTCGATGCGCGTTGGCATGAGGTTTGCAGAGCTTAATCAAGGAGCAGCTACTCAAGAGTGAGCTAAGCTCTATGTATGAATCATTTTTGGTATGGAAGTCTTGAAAACCGTTCGAATTGGTTTATGGAAGTTGCAATTTGTTTAGCATTGGTTCTTGAATTATGTTTCTTACACTGAATATATTTGTACCTTTTCAAAGAAGAAATATTGTTCGTGGGGTTTTACAGTTAAGCTGGAATTAGACATGACTTAGTATGATTTACGATTTTTCCTTTTTTACTGCGTATCATATCGGATTATCTGGTGTGGTAAAATGTCAAGTGAATTTACAATGAGAAAAAGTGACTAACTGGGTTTGTGTTATTAGCTTGATTAGCTTGCTTTTCAGGAAAGGAAAATACTTGGTTTTGTACTTCTCATTCATGTTTACAATTAAATCTCTGTTTGATGCGTGCAGAAACTATTTCCTGTGTGCAGTTTATGAGTCAAATTTGTATACGTGTTAAGCTGTGATTGACAGTTGAGAAGGAATGGCTCATTTACCTATATAGAAACTTAGATCGTGTGGTTTTGTTAATCGATAAAGTCCCCAACTGAGAAAAAATTGAGTATGCGATTTGGAACTGATAGATCCTGATGCATCCTCTTATTCTTGATACCCAGATCCTTTTTTACCTTTTTAAGTTAGAACTTGACTTTGGTTGGCAGTGATCTCGATAGTGAGCCAACAAAGAGATTTAGATTATTTGAGAAGAGAATTGGTTGGTAAATCATTGACTTCTGAGCTTCTTCTCCTTTGTGCTAAAGATGATAAAGATTACGATATGATTGTGAAAGTCTCTGGAGGACTAGAATAGGTAAACTTGAAGGGAGAGTACCAAACAGTAGACCTGTAAATGGGTCGGGTTTACAGTGACTGAAGGAGTTACTAGTTAGTCTCCTGGTCGTGGAGGTCCCTGCTTGACCTTGATGAGCAATCAGGCAGAAATGTGTTAAAGGATAAGTATGATATCTGCCCAGTGTTGGACGCATTATGTAAGGAAGAAGGTGGTTGTTTGTAAACATTCCAAATGATGCTTTGTGGGGAAGCACTAGGATAGAAAGCTGTCAAACGCTTCTGGTTTGGAGTTCAAAAAAATTACATGGAGGTGACAAAAAAATCACTAGGAGAATGTGTTTCTATAGAAAAATCACTTTTGAATTTAAAGCACTTTTAAATTTTTGCTAAACATTCAAAAGTCTGGAGAGGCTTCTTTGGTGTCTATGAGTGGCTTGGATACCATAAATCGTTAGATTCAATGAATGCTAAATGAAGATTGGATGCCCGCTTACATTTTTTTTTTTCTTTCGAAAGATGGATAAGCTATGGTGAAAACTTATCTCGACCAATTCTTTTATTTTTGTAGGGATTAAGAGAGATCTGTTTCATATCTAATCCATCGTTTGCTGCACTTGAACAAAAAATGTAAATGACATCTGTTTTTTCATTCAATATCCATTAAAATTAGTGAGTTGTCCTATTTGAGGCAATCCTAAACGCAGGCAGATTTTCTGCCCTCTCACTTCCCATGCCCTCTTGTTTTGTGTGGTCACGTTAAGCCATGTCAATATTTTATATTGTTTTTTTTTTTTATAGAGATAATAGGACAAAAAAGAATAGCAATATAAAATGTTGATGTAGCTTAACCGTAACCACACAAACAAAAAGGCACAAGAAGTGGGAGGGTAGAGGTAGAAAGGCACAGGAAGTGGGAGGGCAGAGAATCTACCTCCATCCTAAACACTGCTTTTTATGGTTTCCAAAAACAAAAGAAAAACCCCCTTTTTATATGTATATCTTAATTTGCCTTAATTTTATTCACCCCTTTTTATATGCATATCTTAATTCGTCTTAATTTCATTCAATTCAAAAGTTGTAATATAAAAGGTGTGTTCAATTGTAAGTGACTCTTTACCACAGTAGCTAAGAGAAGTTGAGTTCTTGCATGTCGGTATGGTTTTGAATTCCATCATTGATGGTTAATCTAATATTTAATTTAACAAAATTTATCGTTTGACAAAAAAAAAAAATTGTAAAAAAAATTAAAGATACGTCTTGTTGAGAGTTTTTCTCGCCAACCAACGGTCCAGATCCACAAGATCAATACAATCACCCGGATAAAAACACCATCTCCACCGTCCAACGTCACCCATGATATGACGTTCCAGCCAACATTAATAATTTAATACCCTAAACCGCAATTTAATAATTAAAATGTCCCCTTCCAAACCACGAACCACGAACGCTTTTATTCCCCAATCCAACGGTCCATAAGTCCCCGCGCAACCAACGCCCCCATCCAACCGCTCCAAACCCAGTTCAACATTAACAGAGGGCCTCAGAGTGCCGTTTGAGGTTCAAACTTTGGGTTAACGTTCTCAACGCGCCGTCATCCGCCGTTAACCGATAGGGTTTCCTAAACCTCGCAAAAGCCCAAATCTCCTTCGGTAACGGTAATTAACGGAGACGTCGGTGCATATATATTCGTTTTAAAAATTTCTAAACTTTTTTTTGTAAGTATTTATATTATTTCCTCTACCCTCTGTCTCTTTCTCTCTCTTCGTTTCAACGGGCGAGGATTTTTCGAAACCAAAAAGCTCTCCTCTTTCTTTCATGTTTCAGAGAAGAAGGGTTCTGAAAATTCTATTGGGTTTAATCGATGAGCTCTAATTCAATTCCCGCCACTTCTTCGCAAGCAGAGGTATAACTCTCTTACTTTTTTCAGAAAAATTGTTTTGTGTTTTCGAAAACTCTCGTTCTTGTTTTTGTGTTTTTGCTTTTCAATGGTTTTGCTGGGTTCGATCGAATTTTCACGATTTCTTAGACTTCAAGTTGCTTGGATTTGTGTTGGGTTTTCGATAAAAGCCCTCGAATTGTGTTTAATTTGCAGTTTTTTGATCTGAAGACGAGTTTTTAAGATCCGGGTCTTGCTTGTCTGGGTCTATGGCGGTAGGGTTTTGGAGATTTTGGAGTGAAGTTGAGGTCATTTTTGGGGTTTTAGGTGTTTTCGATCTGGTTTAGGGGTTTCTGGTGGAGGGTTTTGTTTTGTATTTTTTTTTTTTTTTTTTTTTTGGTATCTATTTATTGATAGGGATATTGGATTTTGGAGATTATTTATAGGAGGAGATGGCTGGGGCAAAATTAGAGGAGTGTTGCCTTGAGAATAAGCAATCCACGGCTGCATCAAGCTCGTCTGTATCCCAAGGCAGTGGCAGTGGCAGTGGCAGTGCTATTATCAAGTCCCCAGGGGCTTGCAGCCCAGCATCTGCTTCTCCAACTCAACGGTACCTTCCCTCAATGCTTGACAGCTTTGATTTCGTTACAACTGTAGCGATGTTCTCTATTTGAAAACCCTTCTTTTCATTAGCAGGTTCAGATTATGATTTCGGTGTTAATTTTTAGTTCCATGCATCTGCTTTTAGACATTATATAGTTTCCAATGGATATTTGTATCCTTACCGGATCAGAAATCGCTATGCTAGTGTAATATTCCGTTTGACCAATTTGGATAGCTTATAATTGTCATCGACAGTGTTGTGGTAGTGAATTGACATATTGGTTTTGGTCTTTCAGGAGGACTAGTGGTCCTATTAGGCGAGCCAAAGGTGGTTGGACTCCACAAGAGGTCAGCATTCATTTTGTATTTATGTTCACTTGTTTGTATTATCAGCCAGAAGCATGAATGGTTTTCGTGTTTGTTACTGAACTTACTGGCGGGAGAGGTTCATAATTTTCAGTCATTAAATAATTAAAACTCTTAATGCCTGAAAAAGTCGCTTCTTTTAGACTAACTGGTTGTATTACTTATTTTATCAGCACTATCTCCCATTTTCATATGTTGTTGCTATGATACATGTCGCTTCTGTTTTCTTAGTCGCAACCCTTTTTGGGGCATGTTTCTAATTTTCGATAAATGTTGGATTGCCACAGGATGAGACATTACGGGTTGCTGTTGCAGCTTTTAAAGGGAAGAGTTGGAAGAAAATAGGTGTGTCTCTCTCTTGAGTATTGTTTCTGATTTATGTTGCTGGTTTTCAAGGCACAAATGCAGCTTTTGGTTAGATTTTGTGTAGTTACATCTTTCAATAGCTATGGTGCTTTTAGGTGGCAGTGATTCTGCTCAGCAAATGTTCTTGACTAGTCTTTTAAATAGTAGAGATCTTGATAAATTAAAAGAAATCCAGTTTTGGTTGAACGCTAAGAATATATATTCAGAGCTCTGAAAATTCTAAGCAAGCACGTCATAGATGTCCCAAGAGGTTGAAACGAGTTACTTTTCATTCAATTGCCTGATTATATATTATACCTATGTTGTTAATTTTCTGCTGTACCAACATACAGGCAACCAATATAATATATGAATTTTAAATAATGTGTATGCAGCTGAATTTTTTCCTGATAGATCGGAAGTGCAATGTCTGCATCGATGGCAGAAGGTTCTTAATCCAGAACTTGTTAAAGGACCCTGGACTCAAGAGGTTGGAACCTGATATCATATTTTCTTAATATGTTCTTACAGTGTAGGTTTGAGCATTCAACTTTGTCTAACTCAACTTTCTCCTTACTCGTTTTATTTGTAGGAGGATGATAAAATAATTGAACTGGTAGCAAAGTATGGACCTACAAAATGGTCGTTGATAGCAAAGTCTTTGCCTGGTCGTATAGGGAAACAATGCCGAGAGAGGTAACCTCCATAAGCTTTTAATTATGTTTGACACCATCGCCCTATGGTTATTATTAAGATCTGATGTTATTGTCATATATGATCTGGAAATCTTGACCACTGTAATGCTGACCTGATTGATCATGTTTTCCTCAAAATGTTTTGCTCTGGAATTAACAATTATGCCATTTATTACTTATATAATTTTGTATAATGCTGATGCTTTATACATTTTAATGTTATTCATTCCATGGCATGTATCTTACAACTAATTTGTTCAGGAAACGAAAACAAATCATTTGGGTAGTGGATATGCTTGTAACCCAGTTTTTCTCCCTTCAGGTGGCACAATCACTTGAATCCTGATATAAAGAAGGAGGCTTGGACATTGGAGGAGGAATTAGCTCTTATGAATGCCCACCAGAAGCATGGGAACAAGTGGGCCGAAATAGCGAAGGTTTTACCTGGAAGGTATCTTTCTGGTTTGATTTGTTATTTATAAATGACATTAAGGTGCAAATTAGAGCAGCACTACAGAGATGTAGCCAATTTCAAAGACTACCGCTAATATGTAACATCAAGAACTTTTGAACAGTGGTCTTACAAGTTACATCTAATTTTTGGTTAAAACATTGTGAGAAATGCCAATTTCAGTGACGGATGATATTGTAATGCCGCCTGGAAACGACTGGTACCAAAGAAATTGATTTTTAAATAAAAATATCATCTTATAACTTGGAAACCACTGTTACCAAGTTCATTTTATTTTGTTGTGTGTATGCAGTGCTTACTAAGCCAAATGTTGTATTTAACTTTGTGTTTGCAGGACAGATAACGCAATAAAGAATCATTGGAATAGTTCCTTGAAGAAAAAACTTGAGTTCTATTTGGCTACTGGGAAACTTCCACCACCTCCGAAGTATGGCACCAAAGAGACAAGAACCAGTGCAACTAAAAAATTACTTGTTTGTTCAACTAAAGGATCGGATTCAACTGCTCAAACATCATCTGGAAATGCAGACATGTTTAAGCTAGATGAAGATGGAAAGGATCAGTTTGAGTCTGCCGCCCCACCTCAGGATATGGGTGCTTCACCAAGTGTTCATCCAAATGAATCTGCAGATTCTGAAGGTGTAGAATGTAAACTGAGATTATCCTTTATGGATCTTAGCTGCTCTAACTCAGACTCAGGGCCAAAGTTTGAGAATTTCAGAGTAAACAGAAAGCCTCAGATTGAGAATTCTGTCATTAACAGCCAGGCAGAGTTGGAGAATTGTGTATTTAACAATCAATTGGACGAAGACAGAGTTAAGACAACATCTGTGCCAGTTGAAACTCCAGGATATGGTTCTTTGTACTATGAGCCGCCACCACCAGAAAGTTGTGCCCAATTCGATTCAGGTTTTTCAAACATGCATCACTTGCAGTATGATTACACCTCTAGTCCAAATTTATCACCTATAAGTTTCTTCACTCCTCCTTCTGCGAATGGCAGTGGTTTATGTAATCAAAGCCCTGAATCAATTTTGAAAATCGCTGCTAAGACCTTCCCCAATACTCCTTCCATTTTGCGAAAGAGAAAGACCATTGGCCAAGAACAATTGCCTGGTAATAAAGTTGCGATAGTGGATCACGAATCGGGGATGGTGGATTGTGAATCAGTCAGGGAACAGGAGAGACACAAAAACAGTGCAGAAGTTTCTGGGTCTCAAGATGGAAGTTCATGCGAGAGTCCAACTAATAATGGTATCAGTACAATTGGGTCTAATGGCAAGGCTTTTAATGCATCTCCGCCATACCGGTTAAGAGCCAGGAGGACTGCTGTTTTCAAGTCCGTGGAGAAACAGCTGGAGTTTACATGTGACAGAGTATGATGCTAATTCTAAGTCCGTGGAATTATCTGCAAATGGCAGCTCTGCTGTTATCAAAGACTCAACACATCCAACAAAAATGGGAGTGACCTAGGGCATGCACTGTAAGTTTCAGCTTTTGTTATAATTGTTCTCGAACTTATTTGTCTCTGATCTATCTTCATAAACTATTATCATCAAACTAAATCTTACAACCTTTGGTGTCGTCCTTTGTATAAGTAGTTATAGGATTCACACTTGGTCAACTGTTTTTCTATTTTATTTTTGAAACTTGATCTGACAAAGAAAACTGTCAAGCTCTAAATGCAAGATCTCTATATGACATAGAATTGCTTAGTCAAGTAGTGAATTATGATCGTAGATTATCTGGCCTTTCGATTTTATCGTATCGTTATATTTCTAATTACACACCTTACGAGGTATAGATTATACATACATGCATAGGTGACAACCTTGCAGAAGTAATTGATAGATTTTTGGTTTTCTGATAGAGGAATCAAAGTTGTCATTCCTTTCATTTTGTATTGAATCAGTTAATCATTTCGGAAATATATGCGGAAATCTGTAATATTCTTTTGTTTCCATAAGCAATAAGTAAGCTCGTTAAAGAACTACTGTATTGAAACAGTTAATCAGTCTGGAAATATATGCAGAAATCTGTAATATTCTTTTGTTTCCATAAGCGATAAGTAAGCTGGTTAAAGAGCTATTGTCTTTGCAATCCTTGTTGTTTTCTCATTGTATCCACTCTAAATATACCCTTACTCTTTAGCCCTTTTGTTTCGTGAATGTGTTTCTGATTTGATCTCCCTCTGTTTCAATTCAGGGACAAAGAGGGGCGATTCTTTTGACGTTGGCTGACACTGTTGAACTGGTGATATTTCCAAGTCTACAGAGCTTCTGAACAGAGTGATACATCGATTTATCCGACCATTCTCTGGTCTCACATCTTCAATGCCTTACAAGTCATTAACTTGCAAATACACCCCTTGTTATTAGTTACACGAGAGCGGTTTTTCGGCACTCCTACTTGACAAAATACAGTGGGCAGGGGCTTCTTTTATGTGTAGAAATAAAAATGATAGGCCTCAAATACTTGTGAAAATATATTGATTATATCAGGATTGTACAGAAAACCCCTCATCAAGGGAGCCATGATGCTTCATGCTTGAAGAATTTCTTAATGAAAGCCTAGCTCCTGTCATTCTTTACCAATATTTACAGTAACTAATCTTTTATATTTAGTGGTCAAAGTACACTCTTGGAAATCTTAGGCTCTTTATTGCGCCAATTATTTTTTATTTAGGGTCCTGTTTGATATCCATTTATTTGTTGACCAATTAAAATTTAATTTGCAGTTTTCATATAATAATAATTGAAAACAATAGTAGAAAAATACAGTGTGAACGTGTCGTTGTCTGACGTTGACCTCACGTACGGCGGCCCTCTTTCCTCTCAATGTGCTTATGTCAAGCCGTACATTACTCGCATGGAGAATGCTCTTGCTTTGCTACCTTATCTTTTTCTAAGAGTCTATGAAGTGGAAGAAATCTCACTAACCTTCTCACTTTATAAATTGCTTCTTCTTCGTTTTGTCTTGATGGTATATCGTAAGAGGTAGAAAATAGTGAATGTGTGTATTTGCTTTTGATTTAGGGCTACATTGGCGTCGGACCTAAGTTTATGTCCTTTTGAACCCACTATAAATTTCTCATTAAAAAATAAAAAAAATATTATGAACCTCCATATTTAATCCTTTTGAACCCACATTGATGCCCGACCTAAGTTTATGTCCTTTTGAACCCACTATAAATTCCTCAATAAAAAAAATTACGGACCTCCATATTTAATCCATGATGCTTTATTCGAAGATTGTACTATTTGATCATTAAAGAAATGCTACGTTTCGACTTGAAAAATAAAATAAAATGTTACATCAGTTGGTCATACCACAAATACGCTTTTTTTTTTTAGCAGGTAGTGTTGAAACTTCTTTTTGGTTAAAAGGCAAATACAATCGACAACTAAAAGCTCTTATTAACATTGGCACATTCGACATATAACTAATAGTTGAGATGTAATGGGATTACAGGTGGCATTTGTTGATTGGTTAAGGAGAGATGTAGAGGATTGCCACATAGGCAAGTTGGTTAGAATTGTTGGGATATAACTGTAATAATCTATTGTAACGATTCATTCAATACAATCAATCTTTCTTCTTCTTCCACTGCACGATTCTCTCTCTTGCTTTCTTGCTTTCTTAGTTTTTCAAAGATTTCTCTCTTTTACTCAGTTTTGTTAAGATGGTATCGAGCCAGTGATTTTCTGTGAGTTACGATTCAGATTTGTTGGGTTCTTTGTTTAAAGATTCAAGTTTTTCTTCTGGGTTTTTCTCTGACGATTGGAATTCTTTGGCAACTGGGTAATTTTTTGGCGGTGATTGGGAATTTTCTGGTGATTGGTGATTGCGATTCAATGGGTGATCTCATCGATTTCTGCTGGTATGCATCTTCAATGGAGTTAGTCGAAATTACAGGTTCTTGTTTGTTTTCTAAGGATTCTACAGTGTTTCATATCTTCTTGATGACTTGTTGAGGATTTTTGATGCAATTGAGTAGTTTGTAGTTTGCATTTCTGATTACTTTGCTGCGATTTGCTTATGAAATTGTGAGGCCAATGCCAATATTAGTAGTTTAACAAATTGATTTGTACAAAGTAATTTTGAGAAGGCCAATGCCATTTACTTTGCAAGAATCATAGAAGGCCAATGCTAGTGATTCAAGAAGTTCTTTAGTTGAAGAATTAGTTCAAAGTTGATTTCTTGGTTAAAAGTTGATTCCTTGTGTAAAGATTGTTACAGATTGTTTAAAGATTTGTCAAAGATTGTTTCTTGGAGTTGATTAGATATGGCTTCTTCTTCTTCGTTTGTGAAAGTTGAAGGACTGTTGGGAATGTTGACTATCAAGTTGAGTGATCACAATTATGCTAAGTGGTCATTTCAGTTTAGGTCTGTGCTTAAAGGGTATAAACTGTTTGATCATTGATGGGTCTGCAAATTGTCCACCAAAGTTTGTGGGGAGTGCTAAAACTGGAGTTACCAAAGAAGTGTCTATAGCTTTTCAAGATTGGGAAACTACATATTTGTCTTTGTTAAGTTTGCTAATAGCTACATTGACTGATGATGCTATTGAGCATGTAATTGGGTGCAAGAATGTTGCTGAAGCATGGGCTAATCTTGAAGATAGGTATGCTTCGGTATCCAAGGCAGGTGTTAATCATCTGAAAACTAAACTACATACAGTGCAAAAAGGTGGTGATTCTATGGATAAGTATCTGTTAAGGATTAAGTCTATAAGGGACCAATTAATTGCTGCTGGAGAATACATATTAGATACTGATGTCATGATTGCTGAGCTTGCTGGTTTACCAAAAGAATATGCCACCATAAGAACTGTGATCCTTGCAAGAGAGTCCACTATTACCATGAAAGAATTCAAGGCACTGTTATTAGGGGCTGAAAGGGAAAATGATGTGGTTTTAAGTTCTTTAACACAGAATATGGCTGCTTTGTATATGCATAGCAATAATGCTGGTTCAAGTTCTCATTACAGTAATGGAGCATCAAGTTCTAATTCTTTTGCAAGTGATCCATCTTGTACTGGGGGTGTTATCACTTCTAGTCCACTATCACAACAAGGGTCATTCTTGTCACAATTTCAAATGGGGCACCCTGCATATTTTCCATATCAGAATACACTTGGTACTAATGCTAGATTTGTTGGTAATATGGATCCTTTACCTGATACTTTCAGACAGCCTGAATCTTCATCAACGTTTAATGGAGGACAACAGAGAGGTTTCAATGGAGGACAATCAAGAGGTAATAGTAATTACAGGTCAGGGTACAAAGGCAAAGGATTTAATACTTACAGGAGTAACAATGGTTGGAATGGTAATACTGAATCACGAGTTACACTGCATCCTGAATGTTAGATTTGTTAAAGAAGAGAGCATACTGCTCCTAATTGCTTTTATAGGAACTCTCAAGGTACTTCACAACATTTAAATACTAAGTGTCAGATTTGTGGAAAAAGGGGACATTCTGCACTAGAGTGCTATCATCGGGGCAATTATTCATATCAGCCATCTGGATCGCCTACTTCTCTTGCTTCTGTGAATCAAGGTCAACCTCATTTGATCCAACAACCATAACACTTTGTTGCTCATTATTCTTATCAAGTACCAACCTCTGCAACTCATGTCATTCAACAAAATATGCCTATACATGATTTGTCTTATCAAGTATAACCTGCAATGCAAGGAATGGCTGCTCAAGCTTCTTCATCATCCTATAATGCTGCAACTTGGATTATGGACACAGAAGCTTCACATCACATGACCTCTGATCTTGCTAGTCTACATCAAGTTTCTCCATTTGAAGGTTCAGAGAAAATTAAGATTGGCAATGGTTAAGGTTTGCCAATTCAAAATATTGGTTCTACAATTCTCAAAACACCATATAATTCTATAATTTTGAAGAATGTGCTACATGTTCCATCAATTGCTGTCAATCTTATGTCTGTAAAACAATTGTGTAAAGATAATAGATGTTGGTTTATCTGTGATGACACATATTTCTTTGTGCAGGACAAGGTGACAAGGGAGATCTTGTACAAAGGAAGAAGTAGGCCTTAAGAATTGTTTCAGATTCCTGTGTCATCGTGGAAGGCTCCAAGTGGATTCATTGGGCAGTTAGTCAGATCTTCTCTATGGCGTCAGAGGTTCGGGCATCCTACAAATGAAGTCCTGGTAGTTATGTTAGCTAAGTCTAATATTCCTATGTCAACAGCTAATAAGCATGCAATGTGCACTGATTGTATTCATGGAAAAATTACTAGAAAACCTTTCTCCAATGATGCTTCTAGGTCTGTTTTACCTTTTGATAGGATACATTCTGATGTTTGGGGACCTTCTTCTGTAAAATCCATAGAGGGATATAGGTTTTATGTTGTATTTGTTGATGATTGTACTCGGTACATATGGATTTTCCCACTTTATAATAAATCAGAAGTGTTCTCATTGTTTGTCAAGTTCTATAAATATGTTGAAGTACAATTTGGAGCTCATATTAAGTGTTTACAATCAGATGGAGGTGGAGAGTTTCTAAGTAATCATTTCAAGGAATTTATGCAGTCAAAAGGAATGGTTCACATAATTTCATGCCCCTACACTCCTCAACAAAATGGTTTTGTTGAAAGGAGGCATCGACATATAGTTGAAACAACAATAACATTGATGAATGCTATTGGTTTATCTCAAGAATTCTGGTTTCATTCGTGTGCACATGTTGTGTATTTGATTAATATGATGGCTTGTAAAGCTTTACACATGAACTCAACTTTCTTTTGCTTGTATGATAAACATCCATCACTTCAAGATTTGAAAGTATATGGATCTGCAATCTATCCCTATTTGAGACATTATAATGACAGCAAATTTCAGCCAAGAACTTCAGTATCATATTTTTAGGATATGCTTCAGGTTATAAAGGGGCTATATGTTATAACTTGCAGACACATAAATTGATTCTTTCTAGGCATATTCTTCATGATGAATCTGTTTTTCTAGCAAAATGTCAATCCTCTATATTGTTAGGAAGCACTAATGTACAGAGTTCAGTACATTCATCTCCAATTATAGTTCAGCTAAGAGTTCCCAATGTACACGATAGTAGAAGGAATGAAACAGTTCAATCAATTTCTGAGGATACTTCAATACTGGCAGCATCAGATAATTCTTCTGCATTATTTGATAGTTCACAAGCTCCACCAAATACACAGGAATCTGAACCACTGCCATCACACTCACCTACTCTTGTACAAGATCTGCATCTACCCTTGTTGCCTGTCCTCGATCCAACTAATGAAGTTTCAAAAACACACTCTATGAGTACCAGACTCCAAACTTCTCAATCTACAACTAATGAAGTTTCAAAAACACACTCTATGAGTACCAGACTACAAACTGGAACAATTCAGAGGAAAGATTACACTGCATTTCATGCAAATTTATCCGAGTTACAGTCTCTAAAGATTGATGATGGTTCTATGTGTTACGGTGGTTTTTCCTTTCTGGCTGAAATTGTTGATTATGAAGAACCAAAGAATTTTAAAGCAGCTGCAAGCAATTCGAATTGGCAGCAAGCTATGCAGGATGAGTTTGATGCTCTTAAAGAGCAAGGGACATGGACACTTATACCTCAACCTCATGATAGAACAATCATTGGGAGTAAGTGGGTTTACAAGTTGAAGAAAAATCTAGATGGCAGCATATCCATATACAAGGCACGACTGGTTGCACAAGGGTATACACAAGAACATGAGTTAGATTACTCTAAGACATTTAGTCCCGTAGTAAGGCATACCACAGTGAGGTTAATCCTTGCTCTAGCTACAAGTCACAAGTGGGAGCTTAGACAGTTAGACATTAAGAATGCCTTTTTACATGGAGAATTGCAAGAGGAAATCTACATGAAACAACCACAAGGTTTTGTAGAGCCAAAAACTCCATATTATGTATGTAAGCTTGTCAAATCCTAGTATGGACTTAAACAAGCTCCACGAGCTTGGAATTCAAAATTCATAGGTGTGTTACCATCTCTGGGGTTCATAGTTTCACAAGCTGATACCAGTCTCTTTGTTAAAACAGATGGTAACGATATAGTTTCACAAGCTGATACCAGTCTCTTTGTTAAAACAGATGGTAACAATATAGTCATTCTACTTGTATATGTTGATGATATCATCCTCACAGGTTCAAACATCTCCAAAGTTCAGGCTGTGATTAATGCACTTGGTGAAATTTTTGATTTGAAAGACATGGGGAAGTTGACTTATTTCTTGGGGTTGCAAATCCAATACAGAGCTAATGGTGATATGTTCATTAGTCAAGCTAAATATGCTAAAGAACTTATTAAAAAGGCAGGAATGGAAAGTTGTAAGCCAGCACCAACACCTTCAAAGCCACATACACAATTATTAATGTTTGAGGGTCAACCTTTGCTTGATCCAAGTCTTTACAGGAGCATTGTTGGTGCTCTTCAATATTTGACATTCACTAGGCCTGATATTGCCTATTCTATGAATGTTGTATGTCAGTATGTGACCAATCCAACTGATGCACACATGTTCTTAGTTAAAAGGATACTCAGATACCTTCAAGGGACAATATAGTGTGGTATTACATATTTTTCAGCTTTGGATACACAAATTTCAGCTTATTCTGATGCTGATTGGGCTGCAGATATCAATACACGAAGATCAATCATTGGATATGTGGTATATGTTGGCCTTAATCCTACATCGTGGCAATCTAAGAAATAGTCATCAGCATCCAGGAGCTTCACAGAAGCTGAATATAAAGCTTTAGCAAACTGTGCTGCAGATGTGTGTTGGATAAGGTTAATAATGAAAGATTTGCATGAGTTCTTGGTTGCCCATCTAGCTTTACATTGTGACAATCTCTAACATTGGCACTCAGCACCAATCCAGTCTTCCATTCAAGGATAAAACACCTTGATACAGATTATTATTTCGTTCGTGAGAGAGTGCAAAAGAAGGATATCATTGTTAACTATATATCCATAGACAACCAGGTTGCTAATGTGCTCATTAAAGGTTTGCATAGTCCTACATTTGTCAAGCATTGTATCAATCTCAATGTTGGACACCCCAACTAAGATTGAGGGGAGGGGGGGTAATAGCTGAGATGTAATGGGATTACAGGTGGCATTTGTTGATTGGTTAAGGAGAGATGCTGAGGATTGCCATATAGGCAAGTCAGTTAGAATTGTTGGAATATAACTGTAATAATTTGTTGTAACGATTCATTCAATACAATCAATCTTTCTTCTTCTTCTTCCGCTGCATGATTCTCTCTAGCTTTCTTAGTTTTTCAAAGATTTCTCTTTTTTACTCAGTTTTGTTAAGAATAACTACCTAAAAATGTTAAAAAAGTGCTTTTATAACTTCTTTTCCGTGTCTTTCGCTGAAAGCGCAAGGGGCCATGAGCAGTTCTTTGTATTTTCAAACTTTTAGCTATGGAAACTTTTAACGGATCAAAGGATTTATCGACACGCCCGACCGGAACAACTAGAAATCTCTATTAACAGCTCCACAAGCCACTCTCCCTCCCCCCTCAGCTCTTTGGAGATAAAAAGAATGCTTATAAAACAAATAAATAAATAACACCACAAACACAGAGAGAGAGAGCGATGGACCCGGCAGCAGCGGGGGCTTCTCTCCTCAACTGCTAAAGCAAAGCATGCAAATGCCACTACCCATAAATCAGTGGCTCATGAATTATGGTTAAACTTTTATGTACACCGTTTGATGGACAACCCCCTGGTGAAGATAGTTCGCAGTAGAGACTTCAGACTTCAGCATCATATCGAACTGTACATGCATAAAAAACGGAAGGAACAACCTGCCGCCAACAAACTGGTATTCCCTTGGGACCAAATTTTCAACCTATGGAGAGGGATACCCAAGCATCTGCCACTGTAGGTAACAAGATATTTAGTAACAATACGATTTAACAAGCAAACTACGAGCAAAGACGTGTGTAGCGGTGATGATAAAGAGAACAAAGAGTGTTCCATACTTTTCAGAATTGTAATAGTTAACTTATAGCATCACCAGTAGCCACCAACCTCAATGTGCAGTAAACTGAACCGTTGATCCTAGGTCCAGATTTATTTTCGGAAGTGGATATTATCTGCTGCTATCAAGAATCCTTTGCCATCAATCTCTGTCAACATATATGCCACATGAGATGCCAAAATTAGAACATTCAGCATCGTGAATAAAATCTGATTAACATCGAACTTGGTAACATGGTGAACTAACATCCATTAAGTGCATGATTTTTTTATACCTTGAAATCCAAACTAAACCATGAAGAAAGAACCAATAGTAGTTTGTCCAAGAACCTTGGAGCTTCGATCAAGGCCATGAGAAGCAACCTACCATGCAAATCATAAACCATTTATCATAAAACTTAGAACCGAAACAAGAAATATTTTCAATTGGAAGTTTGGAAAATATAAATTAAGGATGCTTCTATATGAACTCGCAGACAAGGCTCAACACATCCCCTTCACTTGAGAAATTTCAACACAAGGTATAGCCACGAATCATGGATGGTGGAGTGAGGCAAAGGGCTCCAAGTGGAGGGTAGGAAAGAGCGTGAGATCGCGCCAAATTTTTTCAGATTTATTTCTCAATTTAGTAATAAGGGTACAATGGGAATAACAAGATTACCACAAACTGTTAGTGACAATGGGTTTCTTCAACATTTACTACATTAAAGAAAACATTATGCAAAATTAAGAACGCAGCAAAATATTCTCACCAAGTAAGTTAAAGCTGCATAACGTTCCTCGTTCAAGTACAGCGGCTTTCCTCTCTGCATTTCAATATCCTGCAATAACAAAATTTACATTATCATACACAGAAGCATAAATCCCTATACATCAACGAATGCACTAAAAGCACAAATAAGAACAGGAGCGTCCACAAGTGCTACTTCCAACATCATCATCTTTTTGTAACCATTTTACATTTTCTTTTTTAGGGTTTTGGGCTGAGGGTAGAGTAAAACTGCAAAGCGACTTTCTGCATTTTATTCAGCAAAACTGTAAGCGATGAAGAAAGGGGGAAATTTCTCTTCTTTATTGACACAACAATATTGCAGGGTTGGAGATTTGGGCTAAACCACACTATGGGGTAGCCATAATTAGGTATTTCTCATAGGAGTTGAACCTAAGACCCACTTACAAGTGGAGAGGAACACCGCTAAACCGCAGTTCCAAGTGGCAGAAGGGGAAAATTCCAAACCGCTTGAAAGGAGCTCTATGAAATGCAGTATCAAATAATCTTTTGCTTCATTCTATACATGTGAAACTCCAAACTGAAAGAGGAGATATGCAACTGTAGTGGGTGGATGGCATGGTAAGAACATCCTCTAAATACCCATAGCTCATTCCTACTCTTGCCAAAGCAATAAAAATAATGGGCGTTTCACAAGTAAGCCCTTGATAGCATAAAAAAGATCAATGACTTGCTAAAAGCTCCTATAACGCAAAATATGCCTAAGTACCCTAGGATCAAACCTGTATGACCTCTGGGATCAGAGCACCTAATTTGTCTACCCTTCTGGAAATGTTCACTAGCATTGCTTTCCTTGCAGGGTTTTCCAGAAATTATCATAAAAATGCACTATCCTTTTGAGAAATACAAATAAGTATCGAAAAAATATTACCCACCATTATCTTCTCAAATGCTTCAAACTGAGAAAATCAAGTGGGGTAAGATGGATGTACATGGGCTCACCAGAATATGGTATGATTTGTCATTTCAAATTGTTTACAAGGGAAGACGATGAAAGAAACAGAGGAATAAAATTGCTGCGGAATATACAATAGCAGAAACCAATTACCTCTTCTCCAAAAGCATCCAAGTAGGGTGATGGCCAGGGAGCTTGCCGTGCAGATCTTTGCAGCAGAATTGTTGTCCTCTAGATTCACACCAAAGAAAATTAATCATCTCCGCAAACAAGAATAGGGGTAAAAACAAAATTTAAAGATCTAAAAGATGGGCTTCCAAACATAATTATTAAAAAAAGTAACCACATTGCATACCCTGATCAACAGAAATACCCCAGTACCAGAACCACAGGACACTGCATGAGTTTGGCATCCACTTTCCCTAAGATAAATTGTCAAGTTTAGCAATGATGGAGCAATGGGGCATAAACATGTATTAAATGGAAATCTATCCAATAATAACGACATATATTGGTGACTATATACTTGCAACATGACTTCCAGCTTGGATTGCATAATCTCCCACAAAGCAAGCACAATGCAGGTTCATCAAGAATATTCTCGCAATCAGGACAACGCTGTTTTATATACCTGCAAAAACACAATCTTTCTGAGTAAACTTTAATTCTGGAGAGATCCTTTTAGAAGACAAGAACTCCAGTAACAAACCAAGAAGCAATTCAACTAACCTCTGCAATATGTCCTGGTAAACTCGGGGCAGACGCATCAATTGGAAGGGAACTGCAGGGCTACAGTGCATGCTTCCTTGAAATCTTTGGACCTCCAACTCCTTCCGAAAATGATGGAACCATTTCTGAGCTATTGAACGTACCACTTTATCCTTAAAGATAACATCCAGTGTAGGAACCTTGAACATGCTTTCTATTTCTTGAACATCATTTAGATTCACTAGTGCCACATAAGTGGTGTCCATCATGTCACCAATGGCATGAGATCTATCCAAGACATTATACCTTTCATGGAATGGTAATCGGGAACAAGAGTTCAGCAGCTTCAACAGCAATGCGCACCTCCGCAAATAAGGGAAACTCAGGCTGCAAACTATGTTCTTAATATTACAAGAAGAGCCAATATAGTTTGAAACGAAATATTGCTGGGTGGCTCCAGATTCTTCCATAAGTTTAGATATGTCAGTAACCAGGCAATCATCAATACCTAATCCACTAATGTCACATTGATTTTTCCCACAAAATGTCATTATGCCCTGCATTCACATTTCACCATAATGAATTAGGCCACTAGATGTTTTTAATGCTATCTAAGAATTATGAGAAAAAAGGGAGAAGTACCGCTAACATACCTGAACTACAGAGACAACATAAAATAAGTGCACTAGGGATAACAATGAATCTTCACATGATAAAAATTGGTATGGAAGACAAAAAAGAACCCACATCAATGATGAAAAGGGATCACGAGCAAGGACAGGATCAGAAGCTCGATTCCAGAACTGAATATCAGGATATGATACCGCTAGATCAACATGTTCCAAGATACGCAGCATAGCACCTGCGAAACATAGCATTGATGAGGATTTAACTGAATAAAGTAAAATGCTTCAATGTTTGGTAAAGCATAACACCTAAAATTTTGCACATGTGAAACTTGAATGCTTAATAGTTCTTTCGTGGCTTTCAATAGGGTCCAAGAATTCAACCAGCCACAACATGCTCCATTATACGAATAAATAATGCTACTTATCCCAGATTTCTCTCAACTTTTTTTTTCCCAATCAGACATGATATATACACCAGATCATTGCATTAAGAAATGCAGAAATGTTTTAGAATCCAATGTGATGTAAAAAGTTGGGCTCAACAGCAGTATTAATCATCTAAAAATCACTTTTGTAAAATTCATCTTTTGAAAGAAAAAACAAGAATGGACAATAACTCTTAAATCTAACTGTCTTATTACAGTAGGCACACTATTTGTAATTTTGAACGGTCTGTGACTAGTGAATCAGATAGCAAGAAACAAATATTCACAGAAAGTCACTTGAAACATATGAAATAAATGGCTTTTACTGGTAGCAACAATACCTTGTCCACATGTTTCATTGCCAACGTCTATGGAAACTCCAAATAGAATAGACTCTGTAAAGCTTTGAATTCCTATAAATCTCTGAAGGACATGAAGAGAATTCTTTATTCTGCTTTGGACTATTTTCAGCAACAAGGACAAAATAAATCTACTTGATTCAAGTTCCTTATACAGTGTACTAAGGCCATAGCTTAGAGTTGCATATTTCCCACCAGAACGAGCAGCAATTTCTGTTGATACTAGAGAGTACTTAATTGTGTCCCACATAAGCATTGGGTGGTTGACCCTGGCAGATCCTGATAACTTATCCTGTTTAGACAGAAAATACATCTTACAGAGCAATCGAAAAATTGGTTCAAGGTCTGAGGTCATTCTTCCACATCTCTGAAGGGGGAAACCTTTTAGATTTCCAACCTTCCCAGATGCCTCTGCTGCAGATTGCAAGAGAGCCAACCCTTGTTGAAGCTGAAGAGAATTAATTTCGTCATCTGATTTGACTGATTGACCAGTAGCATGCGATGAACTAACACCTGAATACAGAGGCTCCTTAGTGACCTGGAGAAACTCTGGCAATGCGGGCAAGACAGAATTTGCAAGTCGACGGCATACAGGGCAGAGAAACTCCCCCTATGGGTAAAAGAATAAACATGCAAAAGGTTAGTAATAAAACCCTCATCTATTCACTGCAGAAGAAAAGAAAAATATGCAGGGAATCCAGGTACCTTGTCGGGATCTGCAATATGTCCCCCTTCAAAAACAATTCTTCTGAGATACCTGCACGAACAGATAAGATGGGACAGGTTAGGCCATTTTCACTAAAATAGTAAAATGTCAACAATCTTCCAGAGCAACGTATATGATATATCTGACTATTTTTCCTTTAGTTGTTGCAATGCATCATAACCACAAAAGCAGGAGATTTCATTTTTTAACAACCATCGATTTGGAAAACTACACCATAGCCCCTTGTAGAACACACCATATAAAGAAAAAAAAAATAAAACTGAATGAAAATTGAAAAATCATCAAGGCAAGATTAAAGGTTCACGCAGGCTTCTCAAAGAACAAGGCAATTCCAATTGCAAGGTTAAAAGCAAGGCCAAAGAGATTAAGAAAGATGTATTCTGAAACCATCTTTTCCAAAGTTTCTGCTACTGCCCTTCCAAGTTCATTGAACAAGGTGTAACTGCTTTCACTAGTAGTCAATAAAACAACAGAGAAGGCATTCCCTCTTAACAAAATATCTTAATAGAATTTCTCATTTTAAAAAGTACAACTTCCACTGTTCATGCGAATAATAAAAAATATATATATATAAATCCATAATTAAGATTAAAAAGTGATCAAGAATTCCCAACCAAAATTACTAAGGATTGAAGATTTCTCTTATTGAAAGGGAGGACATTTTGCCGCGTGAAAGATCTTTACAATTCTACTTTCCTAGGCTGTTCAACATATCCAGGTTTCATAATATTTCTAGTGTGGCGAGTTTTGCTGAACATTCTTTGAATTGGGACTTTGGCTTTTGAAGGAATTTGCGTGATGTGGAATTAGACGAGTTGTCATCTTTCTTGACAAGTTTGGATCAGACTCGCTTTCTCCTTTCAAGGGCTGATGCAAGAAATTGGATACTTGATTCTTCAGGAAGCTTCTCTGTTAAATTTATTGCAACTTCCTTCTCAAAAACGATGCAGATAGGGTTTTTTCAGGCTTATGGCCTGTTTTGGAAATCTAAAGTAATAAAGTGAAGGTTTTTACTTGGTTAGTGGCTCATGGGAAAGTTAACACTTGTGACATACTCCAGTAACGGAGACATAGTTCATGTCTACAACCTGATTGGTGCATTTTATGCATGATCATTTGTTTCTTCACTGTCCGGTGGCCTTAAATCTATGGTAGAGAAACATAAATTATCAGGAAAGGGGAAGAAAATCAAGGTCTTATGGGGTTGTATAGTTTCAGCTATGCTTTGGGTCATTTGGATGAAAAGAAACAAGCTGATTTTTTAGGACAACGAACTCAGTTGAAGGGAGGATCTTTGGGATAAAGTTTGGTTATCCCTTTGGGCATCGGTTACTACAAAATTTAGACATTTGTCTTCTTCAGAAATTTAGCGTAACTGGATTGCTGCTATTAGTTAGTTTTGTGTTGTTTCGCAGTTTCCAAGTGTCAGGGTGATGTTGCTATTTATCCTGTTTTGTTTGTGCTTTTGCGGACTTCTTGTCCGGTCTTGTATTTTTATTGTTTCTTTGCAATAAAAATTTGTTTCTCCTTCTTAAAAAAAAGGGGTTTACCTTTCCTTCAACGAAGATAAATAACGATCAAGGCATCCCTGATGTACAGCATGTCCACAGGAAGAAAGATAAATTCCATCACAATCTGTCGGGCCAAACCCGTCATGTGCTGAAAGACAAGAAGAATCTACTGTCACCCTTTCATTAGGAGCACTTTCGGAAGATGAAGGATTCTCTGTTGTCTCTCTAGAAAGAGAAGCTATATATTTTCCAAGTAACATAAATTCAGCATGCTTAGTTTCTTCTTGATCCCCTTCAGGAGTTGAAAATCCCTTATCCTCTAAAGGATTAGAATGAAGCATCTTATCACGCATTTCCTTTTGGATGGAGATGTACATATCATCTTCCATAGTCTCAAATGTATATAAAGTATTTTCCCTTTCATCATTTGATTCACGTTGCACTTGGATATTCCTTAATTCATGGAACCAGCCCTTGAGAAAATCTATAAGAGCGTCAACATCCCTAGGTTGTCCATGACAGGCAAATTCGGTGACTGCATTCTGAACCAAATGTCTACAAGGATCAGATGGCACAAGTTGTGGTCCTGAACCACTTGATAAAGTGTTTAATCCGGATTGATCATTCACCTCGTTTGTGGTAATAGAGATGTGCTCCTTGTCTATCCAACGTGGTTGCTCCCATGACAAGGGACCTCTTTCTATGAAACTCAAAAGTCTAGATTTCTGAAGTAAAACCAAGTAGGATATCGGATTTCTGGAACTGGGATCATGACAAAGAGAGCAAACAACTTGTTCAGACTCTTCCAAATCATCTTCAACATTAAGTTCACAAACCTCTTGCTCCGATTTTGAACCCTCGTCCACAGTGGAATTAACACTGGCCATAAACTTGGATTGTTCGGCTCTCATTTTTTCCAATATGGCAGCCTGTCTCTCTCTGGCTTTTGCCTTGCGCTTCTCAGAGTCAGAAATTGAACCTGAGGTCTTAGCGTCAACATTTGGAGAAGATTGCGACACAAGACCAACCACTTCAGGTGCAAGTTGTAATATGGTCAAACATCCGGAATCAATCTCTACAAACTTCTTTAATAAACTTCCAATTAAAGAAGAGAGGTCACAACTTCCAGCTTCCAAACAATTGTTGACATTCTCTTTCTTATACATCCTCATCAAGATAACAAGAAGTGACAGCAAGCTTTGTTGACCAGCACCAAAGTATCGTCCTTCATTGATTTCTTCCCCAGCAAAAGCTAGCATGGGAATTGCATCTCCATTATAACAAGACTTATCACCAGCTTCCTTATGTTGAGAACAAATGTCTAATGCTAACGAAAGTAAGTGCAATGCAGTTAACAGAACACCATCAGGAGCCCGTGACTCACTTGATTTATCAGAAGAAACAGCATAAAACAGCACAGCACGGATAATTTTAAGGACTGCTTTACATGTAGCAATTCTAGCTACCCCTTTGAAAGGAGAATAAATCTTAGTCCATCTGGGTAGCTGAGTGGTCAATGCAGAAACACCATGAAAACGCAAGTATCTTTCTTCAGCAGCTTGCAGATCCCTCGAGTTCCAACGAGGGTAGTACAAATCCAGTTCTTTCCAATATGTCCATTGTAGCGAATAAGTCCCCTGATTAAAGCCAGAGGGATTGGAGTACACGGCAATGGATTCCAAAATTCCATGTAGCTGATCAGACTTGGACAGATCACGAGGAAGAGATTTAACCAATTGACTATGAGTGCCATCCGCAATGGCTAATTTATGAACCAACTCTCTTTTCAAACTTTCAGCTTTAGTTAGACCACAAAATCGCCTTTCTTTGACTATTTGTATAATAAGAGTGAGCATTTCTTGCACTAGAACAGTCTCATATTCACTAGAGTGCTCAAGGTTCAAAGAAAGGTAACTGGACAGGCCAAAGCGTTCTACAATTCTGTTAACATAAGGATCAGCTGGAGCCAAGGCAGCACAGCATTGAAGTAGAAACAGATCAAGCTCCAAACCCTGTTCAGACCTGCAATATTAACCATATGATAAAGAGTTAATCCTGAAAATAAAAGGAGGAAAAAAAGAGTGAAAAGAAAAATCAATCATTACAAGAGATGTTTTCCCCCTAAAATGCATGCCACGGATGAAGCATAAATCACTTACCAGCGAACTGAACGATACCACTCACAAGATAATAGGGCTGCATCCCCATTTTTCCGCCACATTCCCGCATGAACCTCAGCACAAAATACTCTGATCCGAAGGGGATGCTCCATAACAAAGGCAGAAAATCCATACGGGTGGCAGCCTCCCAGAATATTTCCAAAGAAGTCAGTTAAAATAGCTGATGATGAATTTGCAGAAGTAACGCTAGCCAGATCTGGCACTTCACCAAAACATCTTCTTAATGCTTTCTGTAAAAGCAAGGAAAGTAAGCGATGTAAAGGAATGTGAACAGATATATCCTGTGAACTAACATCATATGTTATGTCTGGCCAATCAGACAAACTCAATACACGTAGAGCATCTAAGTCCGTGGCACCATCTACTTCCATAGCACTATCATCAAATCCTGCAGGATTGCAGGCATTGACTGAATCAATGTTGTCAGTAACCATCAAATTATTCTCCTGCCCTGCAATTCTGCCATTCTGGACGTCAACACTCATATTGCAATCACTACGTAAATGTGATGAACACTGCTTGCCATGATCTTCACTAGAACTGGCAAGTCTACCAAAAATATATTTTCCTTTCCTGATCTTGGATAATGTTCTCTTCAATGCTGAAAAATTGCTAGCAGAGAAATTGCAAGTACTTGGAGAAGATGCATCAAGAAGAGTCCTGGAGGTATTATCACCTCCCAGCCACTTCTCAATTGCCCTCAAGCACTCATATGTTAACCACATCACAGATGGTGGAATCAACAAATCAGAAAGAGCATCTGATTTATCTTCAGAAACCTTGGACTCACACGCAAATGAACTACTCCCCACTGCACTACATGCAGAACTTTCCTGGGACAGCCGTCCTACTTTTGAATGTCTTAGGCTATCCCTGTCATCCGTATCCTGCTTATATGTTCTGAAAAAAGAGTCTTCATCCATCTTGTCAATAGCTACAGAAAATGCCCCATCCACCAATAAAGAATGAATGTTGGCAATTGAATGACCTAGAACAAACGGCAGATGCATATTCTCACTTTCTTCTTCAATGTGCAGGCCTGTTTCCCTTTTTTGAGGGTTCATGCCTTGCACGAAAGCCAAGAGTCTCATCCAAGTTCTTGAAATATTTTGCTGGTCATGAGTTACATATTTGGGCACTGTAGCATGGCTCATAACAAATCTAATATCTTCAATCACACGAATTGTGATCTCATACAAATTTGAAAACTTGGTAACCTACAAGGCATAACCAACCATTTTACTACATGAGACCAAAATAAATGGGAAAATATGAACTTTTATCAAACAAAAGAAAGCGCATCAGATACTCAAACACAATGATCTGGAAAAACAAAGAAAGGAAAAAAATAACCAGAAAAAAAAAAAAAAAAAAAAAAACTGAAAGAATTCCAAAACGGGAGCATAAAAAGTAACCTAGTTAGAACACCATATAAACACGACATGACTTAAGATTATAACATAACTATACAACCTAAGTTGCCAAGTTATCAATTCCATAATGAAGGTGGCAGTGACAAGGAGGCAATGTGCAGAGGAATAATGATAATTTTGCAACCTATAGAGATACATAAATATTATATAATATTAAGTGAGATCAGTGAAGCATTCAAAATACCAACAATTGTCCTTCCCTAACTAGATTTTTAAAAGAAAACAATTGAATTAGTGGTAAATTAGTAAAAGATCACATTTGGAACTAAAAAAAATTAAGTAAAAACTCTAAAAATTGAAGAACCCAATGTATTAAGATTTTTTTTAGAAAATAACAAATTGTAAATTCAACTTTTCAAAAAAAAAAATTTTTAAATACGAAGACCCAATTGGCACACACGTGGGCATGTGCCAAGGGGTTAGTATAGCCTTAAAGGAAAAAAAATCAATGCATTACCTGTAAACGACCGTCATCTCCAGCACAGGAAATGAAAATATCTTCCAAGCATCCCATCAGCATAGACAGCAGGTTCATTTCTTTCACAAGACGAGGTGTTAAAGTTGGCACCGTGAAGATTTGAACAGAGAATGCAAAGAGCAGTGGATACTTTTTTACAGAAGGGTGGCTTAATTCCTTTCTGGCTTCACCTACAACAGCTGGGTAATAACTCAAAAATACTTTGGCAAACTCATATTTGAAAACAGGTTCTCCCAGCAGTTTCAGTAGCAACTCATGCAGCCTTTTCGTAACAGTGTCATTCAAAAACCTTTCTGCCCTCATAAGAATCCCTAATAGATCCCCTGATGCTAAAACCGTCTTGGATACAAAACTTAGCAAACTCTCACTGTACTTACAGAATTCTAGTAGCATCTCAACCACGAAAAAAGTTAACTCATTTTCAACCTTTCTACGTTCTCCAACTTGGTCACTTGCTCTAGCATTTTCCCGCCAGATAGTTTCACCAAGAACCAGCTTGGTTTTCCATATATCAAAGAGGCAATCAAGAACAGGCCCTACAATGTTTGCAATCTCCTTTGGAAGAGGTTGTATCTGTTCCGCACCTTTATGATTTGAGCAAAAGCCTTTGCGCTTCCATGCTGTAACATCACCACAATCACAACAACCACCACCAGTATAAATAACTGAATAATCATGATCCTTGTGGTTCCCATTCTGAAAGCACGGAACACAAATTGCACATGTTGGATCATTTGCACATGTTCGGCATCTGTAAGCTATATCGTTATGTCCCCAAACAGCTCCACAAATACCACGCTGCCCAACACTCATTTTGGAGAGACTCTTCAGGGCTGACTTAGGTTCACCCTCAAACATCAACCACTGCAACCATGACATGCTTTCGTGGAATTGACTTTTCATGCTTACACCTTGTTTCTTAGTCCCTGGTTTTGCTTCACTTAGAGCTACTTCGTCATCAGCGGGTAGTATAGCGGAAACCAGTTCCGGTATCCGTTGCTTGTTATTCTTAATAAAAGCAACTAACCCACGTTGGTATTCACCAAGAAACTCGTTTGGCACTCCCAGTTGAGCTAGCCTCTGCATAAATCAACAAAAACATAAATGTGAACCTTTTTTCTGAGCCATATCAGTAAAATTACGATGCGAAACGAAAGTAAAAAAAGTACATATACATTAAAACCTAATATGTTTCCCAGAAATTTCACTCAATTACTCAAACGAGTATTACGATATCAGCTCTAGGAAATGATCAATAATTCCAAAAAATTTAAATAAAAATAAAAAGGAACAAACTTTCAACAACACTTAAACAATTAATTGCATCCCAACATCTATAATTCAACAGATTAACTGCTGAAAAAAAATACAGAAAATAATCAAAAATTGGATAATCAAAAGCAGAAAATTCATACCCGCACGATTCGATCACGATGCTTGATGTGCGTGTATTCAGGAGGCAAATCGGCTTCCATAGTATCAGAACTCCAGCACCGAGCAATCCAATCCACGCAGCACAAACAACGCTTAATCGCAGAGCCTTCACTTCCCAGGATTACTCAACAACCACAATAATTAGTGCAATAAACTCTAATAATTATTCCTTATTCGACTGCCGAATCGAATTTCGCAAGCCCTAATTCACCATCTGACAGTTGAATATATACAAATAATTGTATTCAATTCTCTCTCTCTTGGCGGTTTATGCAGAAGAACTCGAAGAATCTATACGGAGACAGAGAAAGAGGACTTGGGAATATAAAATTGGATATTTGTCCAGATTGCGTGTAAAATTTTGTTTTTCGCAGTTAATTTTTGGTGTTTGCTTGTTCGGCTGGATTTTTAATTTTTTTAATTTTTAATTGTTTTTTTATACTCTGCAGCGGTTGCTGTGGATGTTCACAAATTCATATCATTTGTGTTTGGATAATCTTCAACTTGTTGATGGGCTGTGGAGTTGCAGGCCAGCCCAATTTGAGGGAATGAAGAGGCAACGGAGTTTGGTGGATAACACTAACAGGTCGGTCAGCCCAACTTCGTTGTAGGGGCGTCGGTGGCTGGAAGAGCATTCGCCCATGCACACAATATTATCTCTTTGTTCGTCACTCCGCTAATATTGGTTATAAGAGAATTTTATTTTTAATAGAAAAATGTAAATTTGAGATGCAAAAGTTAAATTTATGTTCTTTTTTATATTTTAGGTAAATGTAAATGAAAGTTTTATTTCAATGGGAGGGATGGAATTTGATATTCATTTAATTTTCTCTCTTTGATTAGTGAGACACTTCATCAAAATATGTAAAAGAATGTAAAGTTAGGTTTTTATTTATATCTTCCGGAAGATGGAGAGTCTAAAATCTGCCAATGGAGATTTTTTCAGCAAAGAAAAGATGTAAAATGTCCATTTCGATTTATCTCCCCTTAAAGAGGCCCTTGTGGAGCAAGGAGAGAACATTCCTAATCCATGTAATAGGAAATAAAATCCTAATTTTTTTACAAAATAAAATCTTCTAAGCAAAGGAAAATAACACAATTCAATTTGTTCTTGGATGTTGACTCACGCCAACACTTCTCCTTAAATTGGAGCATATATGCCACAAAAGTAAAATACCATGATGTAAATCTTCTACCAAATAACCTAAATTTAAAGTCATATGATCATTGAATTAAATATTGTATTTATTAGTAGAACTATATTCGTCCATTTTCTTCATTACAAATGAATGTCTTAATGGTTTTGGAGTTGTCTAATTTTTTGCAAGGATGATGTATGACTGATGAATTAATATATAGATGATTTGAATTGTTGGAAAGAGTTACATAATGAGCACCGAAATGTTTCCCTCAAATGAGTTTATTTGAGGGTTCCCTCAACAAAATGAGACTTATATGTGTGTGTGTGTGTAAGGTACAATGTTACTTACAAATCATTTTGCTTTCTATTAGTTTCTAATTATCTTAATTCAAATCATTTTGCTTTCTATTAGTTTCTAATTATCTTAATTTGATTTTCCTACATTAAATTCCTTCACCTGCAAAGCGTGTGACAAATATTTCTTTCAATTCGAATAGGTAATAGAGAGATAATAATTGAGTAAAGTATATAATAACGTCTAAATGCGTCCAAATAATGACCGAGATATACTTACCAAATATGTTTGGAGGAAACATAACTAGATAAAGGAAGAAATCGAGAACTGATTTCCTCACTTCTTTTTTTTTGTCCCTTTGCACATTTTTTCTAGCCTGTAAATTAAATAAATAAATAAAGAATAAAAAGACAAAAATAAATGGAGGATTGCAGAAAGAAAAAATTAAAGAACGAAAATCATTTCCCAAAACTGAATCCCACACACAGAACTCAATCCATTGTTTATTTTCAAACTTGGGCATGCTGGAGCTTAGAGAAGAGGGGGAGATGTACGGGGCGCTCGCCCTCCTCGCTGGTGAACTGGGCCGAGAGGTCATTGGTCCGGCTGTGGTGTACTGGGCATGAGAGAGAGAAAGATCTAGGTTTGGGCCATGGGTTCTAGCTTGCTGCTGGGTTCCTAGGGTTTGGGCCCACACTGAAGGAAAGAGAGCTGGGCCGTGGGGCTTAGCACTGAGGCACTGGGCTTTACGATTTTTTTTGTTTTGTTTTGTTTTTTTTTTTGCAAAAGTGACGAGTATCCTCCACCTTTGTACCATCAAGGTGGTTCTTCCGGCAAGGTAGGCTACTTCAAGGCTGCACATGTCAAGATCAATTCTGATGAGCTATTTCAGGATTTTCTTGAGATGTACAAGCATGTGATTCCGTCAGGGGTTTGCATTAAGCGGGTGAAGGATGATAGTGGCCAAGAACCGTGTGGCGGGGTACTAATGCTAGGAAGAGGGTTATCAAATTCCATTCGTATTACTTTGTGTTGGGATATAATTTTCCCATGCTGTGTCTTTTCCAGGAGGTGATATGCTCCACGAAATGCGCGCCTACTCAGTGCCTCCCGAATGCAGTCTCTGCGATGGTGGGCTTCTTAAACTTGAACAGGTTCTTTGATCTTGGCTTGACCATAAATGAGTTCTGGTACTTTTTCAAAATTGGCCACAAGGAAAGCGTGGGGTAGTTGAGGTTCGGAATTTGGCTCAACTCCAAGAACTTCGGCGAATATGAAGAAAATGCACATCGCCTTGGGCATTCCTGTTAACTACAATGAAACGAGGGCTGTGAGAATGGACTGGCATCATAAGATAGCTGATGATTATATTAAGACTGATTCCTAGAGAAGATTTTTTTTTTTCCCTTTTCCTTTGGATTTAAAGTTGTTCCCCTAAAATTATTATAAGTACCCGAGCCACATTGGGAGACAAATGCTTGAGGTCTAGGAAATGAAAGCTATGAAATATGAGGCATGAATAACATTGAAGCAAATTGTTGTAGAACTGGAGTTGTAGAAAAAGGCAACACATGTCCAGATGATTGACCAAGATCAGATCCTAAAGCATAAGGTTTTGTACCTGAAGAACCACCAACATAAAATGGAGAGCCAATAGTATGAGCATGCATGGCAGACATGAGAGAAATCTGTCTAGTGATCTCATCTAGTGTAGATTCTTTAACCCTTAGTTGTGATAGAAGTTCTTTAAACGAAACCAGATTCTCATGACCACGTATTACAGCTTTAATGATGTTAAACTCAGGGGATGAACCTCGCAATGCTACAATAATAATGTCCTCATCAGATATCAACACCTCACTGCAGCCAATTGATCCCTAGCATCTTTGATTTTTTGCAAGTATGTATCAATATTCTCAGATCCCTTCTTAATGTTTTGAAGATCAATTTTCATCTAAACAATGCTGGTTCTGGTCATATTGGCAAACCTTTCATGAAGACAAGTCCACATTTCTTTCAAGCTTTTGCAACCAATCACACAAGACAAAGCAGTAGTGGACACAGTGGGAGTGATGAGTGTCATCAAAGCCTTATCATGAATCTTCCAAACTTTATATGCATCAGTTAACGTTTGTTCATTTTCTACTATGTCATTATCCGAATCAGAATCAGCAAAACGTGCAGGACAAGGAATGGATCCATCAAGGAAGCCACAAATTCCATTGTCTTCCAACAACAATTCCAATTGAAAATTCCAAGTAACATAATTGGAGTCATCAAGTTTGACTGTGACAGTGTTACTCACACTCAAAATCAATGAGGAAATTGGAGATTGTGTAAGAGCCAATTGTGCAGTGGTAACCATGTTTAGACAATTAACACATTGCAAATCTTGAATCACAAACAAAACTCCACAGAAATGACAAATTATACCACAGACAATTCCAAAAAATAGAACGATCTTAATGTCATAGTAGAAAGATTATGCAACAATTATTAACTACACAACGTTAATGCAGAAGTAATATCAACTCGACAACCAATTATGATGAGCAACAACACAAGATCACCAAAAATCCCCAAAATTCTAAGGTTTCGCAAGCCACTGACTTCGAAAAACAGCGACTAAAATCATAACCACAACTAGAACATCGACGAGCAAGAAATCACATCAATACTGAGAGAGTGGAAGCAAGAAGGATCGTCAGCTGATGGTGTTAACCACACCGGCGAAGATACCATGTCAACATTGCAAAAAATGATGAAATCTTAGCTACGAAGGAAGAGAGAATAAGTCGAAGAGGTTTAGAGAGAGAAGAATATTTTCCAACTGTATTTTCTATTTCTGTTAACTTAATTATTACAAGGCATTCATACTATTTATACTCATACACTCTCATAACACCCTTCACTAATATCAATACAAGTGGCACCCTCTACATAACTGAAATGATAAGATACAAATATCCTTATATTCTAACAAAGGGTACCCCAAATGGTTAATCATGTTGATGGAACAAACTATGGATTGCCCGATGGATGGACTGTGGAACAAAAGTCGTGGACCTCTCTAAAATATTTGGGAATAAAAGACATGGTTAGTTCGATTATTAATTCTAATTTTTTCTTTATGTACTACAATTTTTTTGTTTCAGATCTTACTTTTGCTATGTTCATTTGTATGACCCTTTTATTCTTTTGCTTCAGAAAATATTAATAAATGCCATCCCGAGATTGAAAAGTGCAAAAAATAGTTGGTGTTTGCAATGGTTAGTCTTGAATTTTATGTACCACAATCATATTCAAATCCTAATTAGTCAATAGTAGCCAATTAAAATAGGTTAAGTGCAGACTTTCCTTCATCGTCAAATAGGAAAACAATTCATATCGCTAGTAGTAGGTGCTAAGAAATGGATCAAGGAAAATCAAGGTGAGCAGCCACATAAGGCATTCCAAGTTGGTGTTTCCAAGGTGAGCTCATAAGTTTACTTACATATGAAGAAATAATTTTATTCAACGAAACCTTAAAATTTTAAAGATCAAAGGCTGTTATTGTTGACATGATGACATTCACCCAGTCATGAACGGTTGATGTTTTTGTATATTGTTCTCTTGCAGGCTTCACAGAGTTCAAAACCTCCTCATGTAGCAGTAGAAGGAAAAAAACAACTAAACATATGCACTTTGACTTCGCACACCCACCAGAAAACATAACATGGGTCTTAACTGACACTGAGACTAATGGATGGAGGCTGTATGTGGGAGATACCATGGTTCCTGATCTGGTAGAGAATGTTTGGGCTGATAGATTTTTATCTGCAAGTTTTGGAAATGTATAAAGCATCTTGCTATTATTCGAAAAAAATAATGCAAAATAAAATATAAACAGATCTCGTAATTTTGTACAAAAAATCTTAAAAACAACGCGCTTCAGTGGAAAATTAGGCAGAAAATAATGCAAAATTGTTGTAAACATTCCTAGTTTAAGTGTGATTATGTGAATTCTAGATTAGATTTTATTCTAGTTATCCTTTCCTATTGTATCTTGTATTCCTTGGGGATGAAGGAATATCTTCTCTCCTTTTACTACTATAAATAAAGGCACAATGTAAGAGGGATAACAACATACATTCCCCTACAATTCTACAAACGCATCTCTCTCTTTCTTCTCCTTGATGCCGGCCTTCTTTAACCTTGTCAGATAAAATAGACCACAACACGCTCCTACCGCTATGCTTCAGAATCGGACGTTGAAGAATTTTTCTGCATCAAACCAGTTCATCCATATCACCACGCAATCAAGTTCTTCCAAAACAACGGTTTTTATCTCGATATTTTTGCAGCCTTGATAGCATGAACATTCATCATGATGCATGACCCAACTTTACGTTTTACAAATTTTAGATTCTACATAAATTGTGTATGCATCACAATCATAATTGTGGAATTATATGAATTTGATATTTGCCATGAATTGCATCCAATTTATGTATATGCATCAAATTGAATTCAATTAACATATTATTGTTTTGCATATGCATATAATTGAATTGAATATGATTTGAATTGAATTATATATGAATTGAATTGAAAAAAAAAAAAACAAAAAAGCAATTGGAAAACACAGCATGGGTTCTTCGAACCCATGACCTTGAGCACTCGCCCAAGCCTGCAACTTGTGGCTAAACCGTGCCGAGAGTGTAAACCCAGAAAACTCGACACCATCGACGGTGCCCTTGTTTATATCTACCATGGGATGGCTTGCAGCCACCACCCTGAACGTTTTGTTCATGTAGACAATGACATGAAGTTGTCCCACACCACAATTGGATTGAAATTCATCATAATTTTTCTATAAGCTCGATTCGAATTTCTAGGGTTTTACAACGAATGCAGAGATTTTTTTTTTTCAAATCTCCGTTCACCTTTGAGGTCTCCCACGACCTATAGACTAGCCCCGAGCACCGTTGTCCCAAAGCATGGCCGTCGGCCTTTTTTCACTCACCCATCTACGGTTGGGGTGTCTTTGGACCCAACCCGAGCCCTGTTGGGCTCCATCTCTTGGTCTGCTCCCTAATTTTTGGGCTCCATCTTTTGGCCTGTTTTTATGGCTCACTTGCAATGACCCAAAAACCCTTTGGGTTCCCTGTTTTGGTCGAATGCACGTTTTCCCCAGCCCATGAGGAAAAAAAAAGAAAAAAACAAAATTTTTTTAGGCCAACCTGCAGCGGGTTGAGTGACAATTTTTTTAGGGGTCAGCTTTTTGCGGCCCGTGTTTTTTTTTAGGGCATGCCTTCTACCACCACTCCCCCGGCCCCGCCCCCCCCCCCCCCCGGGTGTCTCCTCTCCCCGTGGGCCTGCAACCCCACCCGAGACCCTTAGCCCAATTTTGGGCCTAGGTTACATGGACTATAACTACTTAAGCCACCCATAGGCTTTGGCCTATATTTTTAGGCTTCAAACTTTAATTATTTAATATTTTTTTTAAATAATTTGGGTTTTATATTTTTTCACCCACAATTTAATTTGGCCAAAGGCCAAATAATTAAAATTCAATTATAATTGTAGACCTAAAAAGATTCTATTTTGCATATTTTTTGCACATATTTGTGTTTACTTGCAGGAATATATGAACCTGAAGTTCATAATTATTTTGAAACTCGAAGTTTCTTATAAACATGCCTTGTTTGAAAACCTGAAGTTTTCACTTAAAAACATCACCCATGAAAACCCGAAGTTTTTCATGCAAAATTAAACCAATACATGTCTATTAGAACCTGTATGTTTTACTCCTATGTGAATGGATTGATTTTTCTCCATTACACTAACCACATCTTGTCCATTTATTTTGTGATAGGAACATGTCAAATTTGAACAAACTCAACTTCACCGCTTTGGAGGTCTCTGGAAGGAACTACCTCAAGTGAGTTCAAGATGTGAAGCTCCACCTCACTGCCAAGAACTTACGTCCCACTATTGAAAAAGAGACCGACAACCCTGTTATGGAAGTTGAAAAAGCCACTGCTATGATCTTCATCCGAAGACATATCCATGACGCTCTGCAAACTGAGTATATTGGTGAGAAGGATCCACGTGCACTATGGATCATTTTGGCTGATCGTTTTGATTACCAAAATGACATATTCTTGCCTGAAGCAAGACACAACTAGCAGCATTTGCGCTTCCAAGACTTTAAGTTTGTGAATGAATATAATTCTGAAGTTTGTCGAATCCAATCACTTCTCAAGTTTTGCAATGAAACTTTAATCGAAGAGGATCTCCTGGAGAAAACCTATTCGACCTTCTCTGCCTCTAATATTGTCATGCAACAACAATATAGAGCTCAGAAGTTCACTAAGTTCTCGGATTTCATCTCTGTTTTACTGCTCACTAAAAAACAGAACCAACTGTTGATGAAGAATCATCAAGCTCGACCTACTGGGGTGACTGCTACGCCTGAAGCACATTATAGCACAAACCAACGCCACAACGCCAAAAGAGGCGTGGTAGGGGTAGCCACAAGCCAACCCACCAAGGTCAACATAGTCAAGGTACATCTAAGGGAAGAAACAAAGCCCCAAAGCACCCAAACCTGGCTCCCAAGGCCCCGAACTTCAAGAATAAGGGCAAAGCACCTGAAACCATGAACCCGAATACGTGCTATTGTTGTGGTTCAAAGGACCATTAGTCCCGTGTTTGCCATGCTCCCAAGAAGGTTGTAGATGAATATCATTCTCGTCGTAAGAAGTTTAAATCAATCTTTATGCAAGTGGATGAACCAGAGACTACAAAGATGGAGGTTTCTAACTTTCAAGAGGATGCCACCCCTATGGAAGATTAGAATCTTAGACATAGAGTTTTTTTTTTTTTTTTTTGGATTATTTGTTGGTGATTTGTTTTTTGGATATTAAGTTTTAATTAATTGCCATCCTTGAATAAATGAAATTATTTTGAATTGATATTTTTTTTATGAACTTTTATGCATGTGACCGATTCAAATTAATTTTTCATTCTAGGTATGACTAGTGGGAAAGTTAATTGTCTGGCAAATAGTGCAACCATGCATACAGTTTTGCGTGAATGCATCTATTTCACTAACTTCATATGTAAGAATACACCTCTGACAACCCTCTCAGGGCCATCTAACCTAATAGAAAGGTATGGTAAATCACGTATAATGTTGTCCAATGGTACCACCTTGACCATTTCTAAGGCACTCTATTCTCCACATTTCGGAAGAACGTTGTTGAGATTTAAGAACATTAGAGATAACAATTACCACGCTGAAACCCACGTAGAAAACAGAGTTGAATTTCTGTGCATAACTTCATACGAATATGGCCATAAGCGTATTCTAGAGAAGATGAAGCGTACCCCGAGTGGTCTATATACTACAACCATATGCCCTATAGAATGCCACTATGTGGCCAGCCCTACTATTGGGACTGCGTATGAAATTACACTTTAACATGATTGTTTGGGACATCCTGAACAAATAGCGATGCGCCGTATCCTTAAATCATCACACGGGCATCCACTAACCCGAAGCTTAGGTTCAATCCAAGGAATCGCATGTCAAACATGTTCAATGGGAAAGCTTATTACTAAGCTTTCTTATGACAAGATTCATTCGAATCCTCCCATTTTTCTACAACGGATTCAGGGGGACATTTGTGGATCGATTCACCCTCCCTGCGGACCATTTAGATACTTTATTGTTTTGGTCGACGCTTCCACACGTTGGTCACACGTGTGCTTGTTGTCCACAAGGAATAATGCATTCTCCAAACTGTTGGCTCAGGTTATCAAGCTCAAGGTTCACCACCCTGATTATTTGATCAAATTTATTCAATTGGATAATGCTGGAGAATTCACATCTAAAACTTTTGATAACTATTGCATATCGGTTGGGGTTAAAGTTGAACATCATGTACCCCATGTTCACACCCAGAACGGCATAGCAGAGGCTTTTATTAAGCGCTTACAAATGATTGCTCGATCGTTGGTCATACGTACCAAGCTCCCGATCGCTGCTTAGGGCCATGTAATATTGCACGCAGATAAGTTGGTCCGCCTGAGGCCTGTTACGACATAACCATTTAGTGCCCTTCAGTTGGTTACTAAATACAAACCCGACATATCACATCTGCGCGTTTTTGGCTGTGCGGTATATGTGTCGATCTCGCCGCCCTTACGTACAAAATTGGGGCCTCATAGGAATCTATGTCGGATATGATTCTCTTTGGATTATTGTTACTTATAACCTTTGATAGACGATCTGTTTACCGCTCGTTTCGCGGATTGTCACTTCTATGAGACAATTTTTCCGTCGTTAGGGAGAGATAAGAACGTCAACATTCCTGAAGAACGACATGAATTATTGTGGACGACTCTCATTTTGTCTTATTTAGATCCCCGCATCCCTCAGTCTGAAACTGAAGTGCAGAACATATTAGATTTCCAGAGCATGCCAGATGCTTTCACCGATTTAGCGTGTGTGACAAGATCATAAATTCCAGCTGTGAATACGCCTGCAAAGATGGATGTACCAAATGTAAGACGAACTTCCTTCCTGGAGGCCCAGGACGCCAATTCTGGTGATCCACGTACATTAGTAGCTAGCCAATCATCTGCCCATACAAAAAAGTGTGGTAGACCTTTTGGTTCAAAGGATTCACACCCTCGGAAGAGGAAACCCATGACACAAGGTCCGGAAAGAGCTTACCATGAATTCGACTGTCGCTTACTCATTATATCTAAATCATGAGGAAATTCTAGATTATGGAAGCGTTTTTGAAGAGACAAATCCTCCTCCCGAGAATCATGAGATTTTGGTCTATTATGCTAGCTTAGATGATGTGTGGCATAGAAATGATATGATTGTCAACGATGCATTAGCATATGCAGTAGCTACTGCGATCATGTTGAGTGATGACATTGAACCGTGTTTCGTTGATAAATGTCAACGCATAACTGATTGGTCAAACTGGAAATAAACAATCCAAGTCGAACTCGATTCGCTTATGAAACATAAGGTGTTTGGACCTGTAACTCTTACTCCTTCCCATGTGAAGCCCGTTGGCTACAAGTGGGTTTTCGTTTGGAAGCGTAATGAGAAGAACCAAATTGTTCGTTACAAAGCTCATCTTGTTGCACATAAATTCTCATAACGCCTAGGGATTAACTATGACGAAACTTACTCACCCGTTATGGATGTGATTACTTTTCGCTACCTTATCAGCTTGGTAGTTTCCAAAATTTAGATATGCAGCTAATGGACATAGTAACCGGGTATTTCTATGGGGATCTTGATATGGAAATCTATATGAAAGTTCCCGAATGACTTACATTGATTGGTTTAAATATTTCTAAACCCCAGAACACGCTTTCAATTAGGCTGAGGCGTTCACACTACGGTTTGAAACAATCTGAAAGAATGTGGTATAACCGTCTGAGTGAGTATTTGACTGGTCAGGGTTATGTGAACAACGAACTATGCCTTTGTATGTTCATTAAGAAGTCACATTTCGGATTTACAATTGTTGCAGTATATGTCGATGACATGAATCTTACCGAAACTCCTGAAGAGCTCGCGAGAACTGCCGCGCACCTGAAGTTGGAATTTGAGATGAAAGATCTAGGTAAGACTCGATACTATCTTAATCTCGAGATAAAGTATTGTTCGGATGGAATCCTAGTACATCAATCAAATTACACCCAGAAGGTGTTTCGCCGTTTTAATTAGGATAAAGCGAAGCCTTTAAGTACTCCTATGGTCGTTCGATCGCTAGATGCAAAACAAGATCCCTTCATTCTGAATGAGGACGATGAAGAGATTTGGGAGCCTGAAGCTCTTTATCTAAGTGTGATAGGCGCTTTATTATACTTAGCTCAATGTACTAGACCCGAGATCTCCTTCGCTGTTAATCTTTTGGCAAGATACAATAATGCACCTACACGCAGACACTAGACTGGAGTGAAAGACATTTTTCGTTACCTTAAGGGTACAATGGATTTGGGCTTGTTCTATCCCTACGAATCCTCGAATAGTGCCGCACCCTATGCTCTTCGAGTTAATTCTCGCCTTGTTGGTTATGTCGCCGCAGGATACTTGTCTGATCCGTACAAGGCGCGTTCTCAAATGGGTTATGTCTTTACCGTTGGAGGTACCGCAATCTCTTGGAGGTCAACTAAACAGACCTTAGTTGCCACTTCGTCTAACCGTGCTGAAATTCTCGCCTTACATGAAGCATCTCGGGAATGTTTTTGGTTAAGAGCAGTAGTGGGCCATATTTGAAGCTCCTGTGATCTTTATCCTGCCGTTGATGTCTCGACGACGATCTTTGAAGACAACGCAACATGCATCGAACAACTCAAGAAGGGTTACATCAAAGGAGACAACACCAAGCACATTGCACTGAAGTTCTTCTTTTCACATCAACAACAAGAGCATCAAAAGATTGAAGTCATGCAAATCTGTTCACATGACAATCTGGCTGACCTCTTCACCAAATCACTGCCGAAGATGACGTTTCAGAAGCTTGTTCATGTAATTGGTATGCGTAAACTTTCTGAGTTGTAACTTTGCTATTTCTCTTTGGAATTAGGTCAAACTCAGGGGGAATATCCTGTGGATACTTGCTTGATCTTAATGTACTATTTTTTCCTACGATTAGGAGCATTTTTCCCACTGGGTTTTTGTTACCTAACTAGGTTTTAACGAGGCACCCACCTTGGGCTAGTCATATCCTTGATGACGTCCTGTAGACGTTTCTTTTGACTTTACATTTCTCAAGCTTTTTCCTTAGACTATGGATTTTGTCCCTCCTCAAGTTTTTGCCATAGCCTTAGGTTTTTTAGTGAGACATACAACTTATGCAAGTTCCTACCTTATTGAGAATAAGCGTTGTTCCTTAGAATCAGTGCTGACGAGTTGACTTCCTCAACTTCTGCATGATGCTAAATCTACTTGTATCTTATTGTATCTTGTATTCCTTGGGGATAAAGGAATATCTTCTCTCCTTTTACTACTATAAATAAAGACACAATGTAGGAGGGATAACAATACACATTCCCCTACAATTCTACAAACACATATCTCTCTCTCTCTTCTCCTTGCCGCCGGCCCTCTTTAACCTTGTCAAATAAAATAGACCACAACAAAAATAAAATATAAACAGAAAAAACGCCTAAGTACCCAACAAAAATATAAACGATGCGCTTCGTACTGTTAAACTACCATTAAACCACTTGGGAAAAATACTATAAACCTAACAAAAATATAACTAGAGGATATTAATCCAAGAAAAGTAAAATTAGAGGATATATATTACTGAATCTTTACTCAGTCCTCAGAAAAAAATCTATATGGTAAGCTCCATGTCAATAACAGACCTTTGGATACACTTGTAATTTTTTATTTGGTCTAATGAGTTGAATTTTTATGACATTATTGCTAGAGTGATATGAATTCAATAAAAGTGAGTTCTTTATATTAATTTCTGGACCCGTTAATTTTTTTCTTTTTCTCTAATTTATGATCGATTGTTCTCTTTTCTCACTCTCAGATAATTGGCTATTTATCATATAGAAACATCTGACTTCAATATATTGAATTGAAAAAAAAAATTCGCTCTTATTGGACTAAGATTTTTAGGTCACTATAGAAGTGTGATTCCTCCATTATTAAAATCACAGAACTTTTCGACCCACTGTGGAAGGGCTTATTTGGTTATAAGATTAATGATCATATATGACTAATATTCTGTGGGATTGAAATTTAGTCTAATTTTTTAAGTTTAGAGTTTTTTCTCTGTTTATTTTACTTGGGAGACTATAAGGCACAACCGTACACAACTGGACTTTATGTGAGGCCCAAGATAAACCCCGGAAGGATACCGTTTGAGACCACGAATATCTCATGAATTATAATGTCAGTTGTTGGATTCATTTGCCCTTAATGTATGAGAAAATGTAATGGCCCTAATCAGGTAGTGAATTTATGAGTTTTGACTTTCAATTGACCCTAGCTCTAAAAAAAATGTCACCAACTTTCAGACATAATTTTGGTAATTTAAATTTAAGGGTTTGCAGGTTTAGTGCCGTCTAGGTTGTTGGTGGTGGCCGCACCCAAACGATAAATGGTTTAATTAGATTAGGGTTAAAATATTTAGGAAAATCCCGTCAAGAGTAATATGGTGTATACACGGCAAAATTATCATATTTGGATTTGGGACAATGAATGTAAATGTGTGATGAGAGAATCTGGTTCACATTTTATCAGGCGCTTTCCCTCCATTTGCAAATACTACCATTCTTAATTGGTAACGAATTGAAAGCTCTCACCTAACCTTTTTTGCAGGCACTGCTTGGCGAAGGTACATGAAAGTCGACCTTCTCCCATCCCTATAAAACTGCAGCACTTTCTCTTCCACATCCCATCCCTTGTGCTTTGCTGCCTCCTATATCTCTCTGTCTCTCAGTCTCTTTGAAGCTCTCTCTCTCTCTCTCTCTCTCGCTCTTTGTTCATCATGATGTCTATGTCCTCTAAACTCTCATCTCTTGATGTATTGGCGGTAGCGGCCTTAGCCTCTTCTGAGGAGGCAGAATCTAAATATGACTTCCCTGAATTCCCAGAAGCAGATTTCATGGAAAGCCATGAGACACAAACCACTGTTGGCTCGAGTAGTACAATACAAGAGGAAAAGTTGCGACAAATCAAAATCTTGCTTCGGAGAATGATTAGGGTAAGTCTCTGCCTCTTAACTAATATTTCGACCCCTCAATCTCCAATTAAAATGTACTTTGTATACTTGGAATTTGATTATATGGTTAATTGTCTGAACATTCTCATTTAACACAGGAAAAAACCGCAGAGTTGAAGGCCAGGTGGGGAAACCCTGAAAATATGCAGATCGTAGTGTACCAACCACCTCAACATGCTGACTCCATGAATATGGCAGAGAACATCCATGTATAGTTTCATTCGCTTAATTAACCATATATATATGTATGTGTGTGTGTGTGTGTGTGTGTGTGTGTGTAATGGGTTTTAGGTTTTCTAGCAAAAGTGTTATATGATTTTCATTCTCACCTAATTTGTTTTGCATATCCAGCCAGAGGTCGCACAAGTTCAAGAAAAGCCAGCAAGATCGCCGACAACAGTATTGATCGGAGATGACATAGTGTCATTTGAATTACCGGAAGATTTTTCTGAGGATTTAAAGACGGTATATACATAGCTTCACTACTTTATGTACTAGTTATATGTAGTGTGAAAGGTCTCATATTAATATCATGTGTTTGTGAATGACTACAGCTGATACTGGAAGGGCCTCCTCGCCGATTTTCCTTCTCTGAGAGACTAGATGGCTGGAGGATTAGTCGAAGACGACGATCCGATGGAGGGAAGGACATGGTAATTATTCGCTAGTCTCTTGGCACCCGCTAATGCGGGCACTATTTTTTTTTTTTTTAAATTAATTACGTGGTAATTATTTGATTTTTATAATTTTGTAATTTTAAATATTAACTTTTCATTATTGATTTTATTGTTTTAACTAATAAAGAAGGAAAATAAAAGCAAAAAATTGGAAATAAATGTGTGTGGGTAGTGGGTTTGATGCAAACAAACATCAATTTCTAACCCTCGTTAGTTCAGTTGTAATATTTTAATATCATCATTAATTGAATGAGAACAATTTTGATATTATGAATGTTTCATCAAATTGGCTTCTCCCTTTATATACAGATATATATATATATATATATATATATATATAATAGAGATTTTTGGTGGAGAAATTCATTAAGCAATTTTGAAAACCTAGTTTTCGTTTCTTTTTGCCCTAAAATTCTAGATTTATAAACTTTTCGTTAAAATCTTTAAAATGCATTGGAGTAAAGTAATTTCATCACATATATTTTCTAAAGTTGAAATGTTTCATGAAGTACTATAGACATGAGAAATCAAACTCCTGTTTGATGAGATCGATTGTCGAAGCAATTAGATTCATGATGTACGAGACATACCCAAGCTCAAATGATGAGGTGAGTTACATCAATCAATTTAATATACGCCATTGATTTTGTTCACTATACTGTACATATATCTTTGGCATGTAAAACTTTGAAATATATAAATACGCATTTGATTTTGTTCACCATACAACATTTTTTTGGTTTATGTTTAGGATGAGAGAGAGACAAGATCAGCACCAAGAAAGAGAAAAGCTTCGGATGTTGGCTGTAGCAGCAATGATATCTCGGAGGAAAATATGCAAGGTTTTGATGGGGAACCCTATACGGAAGAAAGGGTGACAGAATTCTTTAAGTCGGCCTACGAAAGATTGGTGAACTTGAAATTTGTTGATAAAACGGAGACCGAAAGTACTCTTCCTATTCTCTGCTCCTTGTACCTGTATATATATATGTGTGTGTGTGTGTGTGTGTGTGTGTGTGTATCTACATTAATCTTTCCTTCTAGTGCACATCAAATCTCTTGATATTTCTAATGGGCTGATTTACTCTCCTTTAATCCCTTGAATTTTCTCAGGACCAAAACCAGAAGTTGAAAATATTCCGAAGGAAAACCCATCTCCTCTACGCAGTTTTTGTTCTTCTCGAGAAGGAGATGCTGACAGTCATTCCGGTCCTTCTTTGCATGTCGGCGGTGGTGTAGAAACAGGAGCCACAGCTACAACTGAGATATTTCGGGACTTAACAGGCGATATGGAGTTATCCGAGCTGATTAATCAAAGGGAGTGCCCTAAGTTGGAGGACGTCGGGATAACCCCCATCCGGCCTCTGTCATAGCCCGATGATCTCGACGACGCATGATATTGAGCTATATTTTAAGAATAGAGTGGGTTGAGTTGGGAAGAATCTTTCTTGAGCTTAGCAAGCAGGTGGTGTTTCATGGAGAGCAAACTCCCGAGATATTAGTGTTTTTCTTTGCTCTTTTGCATACTATTATATTATTTAATGAATTGAATTTACTTGTGTTTAAGAGAATAAAATAAAGCTATTTATTGTCAGTAACTACTTCCTCTTCCTCTTGTACTTTAGGTAATTTTATTTTGTATTTTTACAGTTTTTGTTTTTTCTTTTTTAATTAAATTGCATTAATTCCTTAAAAAATTATTAAAAAGTAGAGAAGTATTATAGTGACACTGAAAGCGTATTGCATATGAAACTTAAGGATAGTGATACTGAAAGCTTACTGCATATGAAACTTAGGCCATCTCTAAATAGGGGTGCGTCCATGTTCAACCCGACTTTAAACCCAAATAAGCGCGCTTTTTTTTTTCTTTCAGTTATAACCCACCCAAACCCAACCTGATTTCAACCTGTTCATTGATTGGGTTTGGTTGGATTGATCATTTGTCCAACCTAACCCAACCCGACCCAACCCAATTAACCAAATCCGATCGGGTTGAGCTGTGCAACATGCTTCTCAATGACCTTTGCACCTTCGTGGAGGATTCACTAGTGACTTTTGATGGATTATAATAGAAAAGTTCATGGAGTTGCAGAAAGCAATTATTTTTCTGGCAGCCACACTTTGATTTTTCTGCAGGAGTTTCGACGGACAAGACTTGAGTTGGGTACTAGCTTTGGACAATGAAGTGTTCCTTTTTTTTTTTTTTTTTTTTTTTTTTTCCTTCTTCTTCTTTTGGTACTAGCTTAGGTATTTCTTGTATTTTAAATCAAACTTTGCATGAACCTGATTAAAACTTGAAAAAGTTGGGCAACCCAAACCCGTCCAAGTTCAACCTGAACCCAATTAAACCCGAACCCAAATGAACTCGATTAAAACCCAAACCGAACCCGAACCCGAATTGGAAAAGTTGGGTTAGGGTTGGGTTGACCTTCTAACCCGCCTAACCCGCCCGAGTTGCACCCCTATCTCCAAATGAAGAGGCTATATTTAGTCACCCACTACTACAAAAGGGGGCTATAGTGTCGGAGGGTGGTGTCGCTTTAATCTAATATAGTAGCGGATTAGGCAGTTGCGACACTAACTGAACATGACGTCGGATTTACTGTCGTTTATAAGCGTTATTAAATGTTTATGTCCCCGACGTAAACATATATTTTAATAATTTTTAAATACTAGTGTCGCTTTTAAACCGACGTAAACATTATTTTAATAATTTTTAAATACTAGTGTCGCTTTTAAGCGACATAAAGTGTGTATATATATATATATATATTAAATTATATATATTAAATTAAATTTTATATCCCTAAAAACTATAATAATTATATATATATATATATATTAAATTAAATTTTAAAAAATTGGTGATCATTGGATTGGCTTAAATATACATACGATTCAATTTCTTAAGTGTTATACATACAAAATAAATAAATTTAAATCTACTTAATATATATATATATATACACACACACCATTGAACTTGATTGGATACGAATTCTATGAAACTAATTTCGACAGTTATAAACGAAAAATCATGATTTAACGGTTATTTTAACTCCGATTTTGATGCTTTTTTACAGCTACACTCCTGACCCTATATGAATACAATGAATGGATTCGATCTTCAAATTAAAATATTTACACAAGTGGATACCACAAAATCTTATGTTATACTTAATGAAAGTATAAATAAACTCTAAGTGTTAGTCAATCTATTGTTTTGATGGGATACAAATTCTCCGAAACTAATTTCAACGATCCCAACCGTCAAACTTGTTTGCATATGCTTCGAGATCACATCAGCAAAAAATCACAAAAAACAAACATTCAGAGATCAAGTAACGGGACAAAGCTTTTCGACGGTTATAAACGAAAAATCACGATTTAACGGTTATTGTAACTCCGATTTTGATGATTTTTTACAGCTACATTCCTTGACCCTATATGAATAGAATGAATGAATTCGATCTTCAATTTAAAATATTTACACAAGTGGATACCACAAAATCTTATGTTATACTTAATGAAAGTATAAATAAACTCTAAGTGTTAGTCAATCTATTGTTTTGATGGGATACGAATTCTCCGAAACTAATTTCAACGATCCCAACCGTCAAACTTGTTTGCATATGCTTCGAGATCACGTCAACAAAAAATCACAAAAAACAAACATTCAGAGATCAAGTAACGGGACAAAGCTTTTCGACGGTTATAAACGAAAAATCACGATTTAACGGTTATTTTAACTCCGATTTTGATGATTTTTTACAGCTACACTCCTTGACCCTATATGAATACAATGAATGAATTCGATCTTCAAATTAAAATATTTACACAAGTAGATACCACAAATCTTATGTTATACTTAATGAAAGTATAAATAAACTCTAAGTATTAGTCAATCTATTGTTTTGATGGGATACGAATTCTCCGAAACTAATTTCAACGATCCCAACCGTCAAACTTGTTTGCATATGCTTCAAGATCACATCAGCAAAAAATCACAAAAAACAAACATTCAGAGATCAAGTAACGGGACAAAGCTTTTCGACGGTTATAAACGAAAAATCACGATTTAACGGTTATTTTAACTCCGATTTTGATGATTTTTTACAGCTACATTCCTTGACCCTATATGAATACAATGAATGAATTCGATCTTCAATTTAAAATATTTACACAAGTGGATACCACAAAATCTTATGTTATACTTAATGAAAGTATAAATAAACTCTAAGTGTTAGTCAATCTATTGTTTTGATGGGATACGAATTCTCCGAAACTAATTTCAACGATCCCAACCGTCAAACTTGTTTGCATATGCTTCGAGATCACATCAGCAAAAAATCACAAAAAACAAACATTCAGAGATCAAGTAACGGGACAAAGCTTTTCGACGGTTATAAACGAAAAATCACGATTTAACGGTTATTTTAACTCCGATTTTGATGATTTTTTACAGCTACACTCATTGACCCTTTATGAATAGAATGAATGAATTCGATCTTCAAATTAAAATATTTACACAAGTGGATACCACAAAATCTTATGTTATACTTAATGAAAGTATAAATAAACTCTAAGTGTTAGTCAATCTATTGTTTTGATGGGATATGAATTCTCCGAAACTAATTTCAACGATCGCAACCGTCAAACTAATTTCACTATCAATTGATGGACAGAGTGTGGAGTGTGTGTGCTGTATAGCGCACAAATATGGCCCTCAACTTTTATTATTTTTTTGCTCTTGTGTAATACAAATTCTCAGAAGTATCCTTCCAATTAATTGAAGAGATCTTATTTTGGGACCAGGAGGTATTATACGGAATATATGTTTTCTTTTTTAGAAGAAAAAACCAGGTGGTTTGACTTGTGCAAAAATGGTGCTTTGCACACCCAAAAACCTACCCTTATATGAGTGTCGCTTATAACCGACACTAAATTATTTTTTTAAATATTTTGAAATCCAATGTCGCTTTAAATTAGTTTTTTTAAATATTTTGAAACCCAGTGTCGCTTTTAAGCGACATATTGATTTAAATTAGTTTTTCGTTTTATAACCATCGAAAAGTTCCATAGAATTTGTATCCCATCAAGTTCAATGGTGTGTGTGTATATATATATATATATATTTATTAAGTAGATTTAAATTTATTTATTTTGTATGTATAAGACTTAAAGAAATTGAATGGTATGTATATTGAAACTGATCCAACGGTCACCAATTTTTAAAATTTAATTTAATATATATATATATATATATATATATATAATTATTATAGTTTTTAGGGGTATAAAATTGTTACATTAATATATATATAATTATTATAGTATTTTTTAGGGTTATAAAATTAATATATATAAAATTATAGTATTTGAAATATTAGGCGGGAAATTTCCCGCTTGTTTGAATGGATGGAGAGACTTAGTGTCGGTTTTAACCGACGCTAGTGTCATTAAAGCGACGCTATGTGAATTTCAAAAAGTGTGTCAGAAGTTGGCGTCGGTTAAAAGCGACGCTAGTTTCATTAAAGCGACGCTAGTTTCATTAAAGCGACGCAAGTTTCATTAAAGCGACGCTATGTGAATTTCAAAAAGTGTCAGAAGTTTGTGTCGGTTTAAAGCGACGCTAGTTTCATTAAAGCGACGCGAGTTTCATTAAAGCGACGCTATGTGAATTTCAAAAAAAGTGTCAGACGTTTGCGTCGGTTTTAACGGACACAAACTAAGTACCCATATTTAAACCCCTCTCTTTCCCATTTCAACCGTGCTTTCATTTCAACCGTGCTTTCATTTCTCCCCCAATTTCAGACTTTCTTCTTCTCCTTCCCCATTTCATCTGTGCGTCCCCTTCTTCCTCCTTTTCATTTTTTCCTCAACTCCTTCCCCGTTTGCTTTGGATCACCAGTTTGAAGATCAACATTCTGAAGAACTCCAATTCGAGGAGGAAGAGCTTGAAGGTGGTTCATTTTTAAATTATTATGATTATTAATTTTAGTTTCTATTTTGTATTCTAAATAGTTTTATGCTTAAATTGAAAATTTATTTTTGTTTCTTGGTTTTTAATTGTTTTTTTTGTATTTATGCATGTTGGATCTGAAGAGCAAGGACACTGGAAACCGCAGATCCATAATTTTTTAAAGGTATAAAACCTTAGTTTAATCTATAGAGATTAGAGCCTTAATGTTGAAGTAGTAAAGTATTGGAGCACTGATCTGATGGCAAGCATGGCAGCATGGAGTTGCTAGTATTATATATGGCACTATGGAGCTACAAAATATGTGGTCTTCGACAAAGGCAAGCACAGGAAAGCATGGAGGATGAATTTTTGTAAATTATATGGAATGTTAGATGTAAAACATTTGTATATTATGGCACTATTTTTCTTTTGAATTATTTTTATTATTGTTTGTTTTGGCCTAAAATTGAAATTTATTATTTCGATTATATAATTTTTTTGAGTTATAATTATTTGAGAACGAATACAGAAACAGATTTCGATTTTTTTTTAAATTATTATTATCAAAGGTGGTGTCGCTTTAAATCGTCACTAGTTTGCATATTTTATTTATTTAATTGTTCTCTAACGTCGCTTTAAACCGTCACTAGTTTGCATATTTTATTTAGTTAATTGTTGACTAGCGTCGCTTTAAACCGACGTTAACATCAGCGTCGCTTTAAACCGACTCTGCGTAGTGGCGGATTAAGCGAACAAAGCGACGCTGAAGCCCTTTAGTGACGGTAGCAATGGCGTCGCTATTCCAATCCGACATTGCAGTGTTTTATGTCGGATTTTTGCCAAATTTCCGACAGAAATCGGGGTTTCTTGTCGGTTTTTGGTCCGCCGGTGATAGCGTATATTGTAGTAGTGACCGTTCAGATTATAGTTCTACGAGAAATTATTTTTTAATTAACAGTGCTAGACCATTTTTATATACCATCTCCAACTGAAGGAAACTATTTTTTAGCCCCCTCAATAATTTATTATTTTAAGTTTGTTCTTTAATTTTATTAGTTAATTGAATTAAACTACCATATTAAAATAAGGTTCTTGCTTAACCGGACATACAGAATTGGGATCTCTTTTGCCTCTGGACATATTTTAAGTGTCACTTGTTGTTAAATGAATAAGTCTCCATACATATTTTGAAGATGTGGCCATTTGAAATTTATCGAAAAAAATAAAGGAAAGATTATTGGAAGAGGTAAGAGAGGGGTGTGTATGAAAATAGCATTTGAGATGAATAGAATATGAAGAATTCAAATAAAATAAGGTAAGATAGTATGGAAGAGTGAAAAAGGATGTGAGAAATGGTGTGGGAATGTTTTAGATATTTATAGGAAAAAAAATTAAATTTTTTTTTAAATTTCTCTTAAAAAAATCCAACTAGGCCCAACTAAAAAGACTGGCTGGCTGGCTAAAAATGGCCAGCCCGCTGGCCAAATTATTGGATTTGAGCCCAATGGGTCACAAGATTTTTTGGCCCAAACCTCCATTGAATATGAGTTTTGTGTCAAAAAAAGGCTATCATTTGGCCAATAGTCCTATGACGGCCCAGTTGAAGATGGCCTTAAGGAGATTCATTTGGTCCTTTTCATTTTTTTTATGGGGTTTTAAGATTTTAGGGTTTCGATAAGATTGTTTTTAGATTTTAACCTGAATGGTTTTTAAAATCTAATAGAAGTCCTTATTTTTAAAACTTACCATATAAGTAATTATAGCACATTTTTTTATTTAAGTTACCCTTCGAAATTCTTTACCCATCCATAATAAATGTATTTTTTATGCTCCAACCATGTTAATAGATAAAAATTTAATAAAAATTCATATTCTTATTATTAAAATTTTATTATTATTATTATTATTAATAAAAAAATTCATATTCTTATTATTAATAAAAATTCATATTCTTATTATTAATAAAAATTTTATGCTCCAACCATTTTTTATGATCCAACCATGTAAATGTCACATCAAGCGTGGCAATAATGTGGATGTGGCAAGGCAACATGTAATGCCTTGGCTTGCAGGCAGTTAAGTATAGAGCCAAACACAACTTTTCCACTGGGTATATCCTGTTTCTACCTCAGTAATGATTCTACTAAGGTAGTATATTGCTAGTTCTTTCCCACCTTTATTGTTTTGAGCCAACAATCTTCCCATTGACTTTTCAAAGGCAAAAATATAAAGCTTTAAAGGCTTCCCTCTCTTAGGTGGCATGAGCACTGGTGGAAAGGCTAAGTAAACCTTTATTCTATCAAAAACCTTTTAGTGTGGTGGGCCCCACTCGAACTCTTCTTTATCTTTCAATCTTAACAGATGAGTCAACGGCTGAATCTTGCCCGCCAAATTAACAATAAATCTCCTCAGGAAGTTAATTTTTCCCAGCAGCCTCTGTAGTTATACTTTGTTGATGGGAGGATATGATTCCATTATTGCCCAAGCTTTATTTTTGTCGACCTCCACCCTTCTTTGATGGACAAGGAACCCCAAGAAGTTGCCCGATCTTACCCCAAAAACACATTTCTTAGGATTCATTTTCAACTTATGGATCCTCATTCTTGTTAAGGCTTATCTGAGGTCTACTAAGTGTTGTTCTTCAGTTTTAGACTTTACCATGATGTCATCAATGTATACTTCCATGCTTGGCCAATTAGGTCATGGAAAATAGCGTTCATTGCTCTCTGATAAGTTGCACCAGCATTTTTTAGCCCGAATGACATTACCAAGTATTCATATGCTCCAACATGTCCCGGGCATCTAAAAGTTGTTTTATGTATATCTTCTTTAGCTATTTTTATCTGATTATAACCAGCATTCCCATCCATGAAAAATAGGACTTTGTGTTTTGCAACTGCATTTATGGATAGGTCAGCCATGGGTATGGGATATTCATTTTTAGGCGTGGCTCCATTAATGTTTCTATAGTCAACACAACATCGAACTACATTAGTTATAGATTTTAATACAGGTACAATGTTGGCCAACCACTCGACATATTTGGCAAGCCTAATAAATCCAGCCTTTCAATCTCTTCTTTGACTTTTTCTTCGATCTCTTTTAACATTCTTCATGGTGTTTACTTTACAAGTTTATATCCCTCCTTAATAGGCATTCTGTGTTTTACTAAGGTTGAATCTAAACCTAGCATCTTAGTGTAATGCCAAGCAAAACAGTTTTTAAACTCGTGCAAAAGGTTGACTATCTTTGCCCGATCTTCAACTTCCAATAGGCCACTGATTTGTATAGGCCTTGGATCTTCCTTAATTCCCAAATCAATGTTTTCTAAGGGGTCTTGTACCTCTGGTGCTAGCTTGTCAGGTTCTGCACACAAAAATTCAACCAACTCTAGACTCTTGGGCACGTCTTCTGGCCAATCTAAGTCATATATACATTCAGCCATTTGTATGGCTGCTTCTAACTTTTTTCCAAAAACAACTCTTCTTCTCTTCTATCATGGCTACTTGAAGCACATTTCTCCCATTCTTCTCCTTCTTTAACTAAGTACTTCCTTTCTTGTTTGTCTCTTTCCCATACACCAACAGTCTTGCAACTATTTGGTCTTTCCTTCTTTCCTCTGACATTACTGGTGTTAGGGAGATGGGACGATATAAGGTCTATCTCATTCCTCTATTGTGAAAAACAGTCCTTGCTCCAAGAACTTTTGGGCCATCACCTTAGTCGTGCGGCCGTTCTCATCTGCTCCTAGGCATTGAAGAATCCTAACACTGGGATTATAAAAGCTGGCTTCTGCAACTTTGGTTGTAGGGAGAAATGGCCGTGATTCGACCTCTACCATCTCCCAAAATCCCGGTTCTTTGGTTTTGGCTACATGATAAACTGCAATTTGTTGATGTTGTGTAGATAGCAAAGATAAACTTTGGTGAATCCAATCCCTACCAAGTAAAGCTTCATAAGTGGAACTACTATCCACCATAAAGCAAGCTAGCATAATTTGCTTGGATCCCAAGTCAACATCCAAGGGCAATATCCCATAAGTTCTAGTAATGACTCTAGAGAAGTTAGAAACTGTCAAGTTAGTAGGAATAAGATCTTCCTCACTTTTTCCTAACTTCTTCATTTGCTTTAATGGTATTACATTGACCACAGCTCCTCCATCAATCAGAACCCTCTTGAAGGGTACTCCTTCCATATGAGTAGTTACGTATATAGGCTTGAGATGGTTAGCCAAGGATATACTCGAGCGGCTGAAGACCATTCTGTCAGAGTATACTCCTTCGGGCTCATTTCTTAAGAGTTCAGGCAAACCTGTCTAACTAGATTTTTCTTTTCCCGCTCTTCAGCTTTAACATATGCCATCATAAGTTCTGTTGCCAAGTAATCACCCTCCATTGTGGCAGGTTAATCAGGCTCGGAGTAAAACTTGGCAGATATAATATATGTCATATTTACGTGGAAGTTGCTAAGTTCAAGTAAATCTTCCTTCTTGCTCCCAATATGGTCCATGAATTCATCTAACCAGGCATGTGCTTCTTTCGGCAACATTAGCTCGAGCAACCCTTCCTCCCGAGTTATACCAAAGTTTAGCACTTTCCCTGGAACTTCACAAAGAGTATCAACCAGCAAAGGTGAGGGCATTCTCCTTTCAGGCAAGATAGTTCCAAAACATATTGGTTCTGGACACCATCTTGGGGTCAGCATCATTGCCATATCCTCTTGAGCTCTCCTCAAGATTTTGTACTTTTCAGGATGAAGGCTTTGTGGCACATGATCTCCCTCTCCTTCGGTCTTGTTATTAGCTCTTTCGACCTCCTTTTTGCTTCTCCATTTAAATTGATTTCGTCCCCCATGAGGAACTTTTTCAAACTCCACATTAGCAAAGGCTTCTAATATAGTAAGAAATTTTAGTGATTTCATATGGGCTTTGTGCTGCCTCTAGACTCTCCTGATCATAGAAGCTCTCATTTCCTTCACTGGTTTCCCATTTTTCCCTACTATGTACCATTTTCGCCCAAGTCGGGCAAAATCTTTCTTAGTGATTGGGGATACTGGGTTCGTTATTCTTCCTTTTATTCTGATATCATTATAACTTGGTTGGGGTGGCCTTACATCCATCCATTTTGGCATTTTGGCCTCTCTATCCTCTCATTCCTCTGAGGCTTCATAATTTTTAAATACCTCGGATAACCCTTTTGGTTCAAAATCTCCTCCTAATCTTTGGAAAACATTTCTGGAGGTTTCTTTCTCAGTTGCCCGCATGATGCTTCTGCGAGCTTCTTACTCTTCTTTCTCTCTTCTTCTGATCAACTCTTGATCAATAATAGCTCCTGATGTTGGCACTTCTAATTCACATTCACCTTGACATTTACTGCACAATACCAACCTTTTAACTAAGGTTGTTTTGGGTTTCTTAGGCAACTTGATAACTCCTTCTGTAGGTCTGTCAACTGGCATCCTTTCTGTTTTCACTTACCAAATGGCTTTTCCATTCCCTTTCTCAGCCCAAGTCAGGTTGATCATGTTTATTGGGGCCTTAGGGAAGGGACATGTGTCAATCATTATATTAGACTAGGGTTTCTCCAAGAGCAACTTTCCCTTGACTATGAGGTCTTGTATCCAGTTCCTGAACTGGACACAATTAGTTATGGAATGGTTGAAGGTATAGTGCAGCTTGCAATACTTATTTCCTCTTAATTCATCTGGTTTAAGCATCTTCTTGATGCTGTCGGGCATTATTACTCTTGCCCGCACCAGCTCTTCATAGATTTATAAGGCCTTGGTTAAGTCAAAAGAATAACTCTAGTATTTAGGGGGCTTCATAGGGACAAATCCACCATCATTCACACCACTTTCTAATCTTCACTGGCTAGACTAACCCTTTTACCATCAAAGGTTTAAAGGGAATGGTCATCTCTGCTATACACATTTCAATTCCCTCTCCTCCATGACCATCACTTTCTTCTGGCTCTGCTCCTTTAAACTCTACTTGGTGAATTGCAGCTTTATTTTTGTAGAAAAAAAGCACCTTGGACAAGTGTTCTACTTGTTGTTCTTCAATCAACAGCTTCTCATACTTTGTGGCAGCAATTACCAACCCTTGCAGCTCATTGAACTGTACATCATAAAAATTTTTTTTTTCTCAAAGGCAGTCTCAATGCCTTCTGAGCAATGGATATAAGTTGGGCATGATTGATAGGGAATTGGAACCTCATCCTTGTCTTTCTAAACCTCATCATGAAGTCTTCTGTTGACTCATGCTCATATTGCTTCACTTCCACTAGATCGTTGATAGTCATCTCAGGCTTCACCCTATAAAACTGTTCATGGAAAGCCATCTCCATTTATCCCCAGTTAGTAATAGAATTAGAGGGCAACAGAGAGTACCACTGAGATGCTAAGCCAACCAATGAATTCCCAAACAATCTCAACTTATAGTTAGGATTGTCTTCAAACGCCACACAATGATTGGAGAACTGGAAGATGTGATCCTTAAAGGATACACTACCATCTTCTCCACTAAAAGTGGGAAATATGGGAATCTTGAAGTTGAGGGAAAAAGATTTTGCTCATCAATATACACGGGATATGGCTTCTGGTAGGTGATCCTAAATAGCAGGTGAGCCTGAGGTTAAGCATTCTAGACCACCATCCTTCTTACCTCGGCTAACTCTTCTTTGAGTTACTGGTTGGCTGTATTATTATGTAGGGTATGAGGAGGTTCCCACTTCGGGCTACGATCATTGCCCGAGAAAGTTTCCTTTTTTGGTTCGGGGTTCCTCCATCTGGCCCCTCCTCCCTTAGTAGCCAATGGTGGTGGCCTATAAAGGGGAAGTTTGTCTACAGTTGTGAGCTCACATTTCCTGCTGGATTCTCCAATTAGTTAGGGCATCTCATACTTCTTTCATTCTTTCCCGCTCTGCCCCCTACTATCTAGTGAAAATAGGGTCAGGCAATTCTGTTTCCAGGATCTGCTCCAATAATGGCTGACTAACTCCAGATCCCTCATTGTTCTTCCTTTTATCCTTTTTTTCCTTGAGCAAAGGAAATAGGGGAATAAATGGTTCTTTCTCATGACTTGCTTCTCTCATCATTTCCCTGGCATAATCATTTTTTGGAGTAAAGTACTCCACATCTAATCTTCTTTGTAGACTCCCTATTAAGGAACAGAGTCTACTCATTTTTGCTCTGGTTTCCAGAGTAATCTTCTCCGTACTTTTCAACACTTGCACCATGGTGGCTTGTAAGTCTTCATTGGTCACATTTCTTCCCGACCTCTCAAATGAAGTTGGGCTCTCCAAAATAGCTGGTCTTCGTAGAGAAAGGAGATCTTCTGGATGATCTGTCATACTTCTTGTTATCAAAAGATTGTCGTGGATAGGTTAAGTCTACATTAAGTTCTTTTTCTTGCCTTGTAAACAAGGACTTTTAGTTCATGATCTTGTATGTTCGAATGGAGGGAGTCCAAAGCCCCTTAAATCATTTGTTTAGTTCCAAATTGCTTTTAATGAACACATGTCCATTAAGTTAACCAAATCCAGATGCAAATGGGACTCTTAAAATAGAAAAACAAGTGGAAATGACTTGAATACATACTGAAAAGTACACTAAGCAATCTACTAATTTAGAGAACAAACAAAGAGACTCGGGCAAGATTTCACCTTGTCTAGTAAGGTTGAACCTCTTGCAGCCACTTCTTTTTGAGTTTGCAGGGGTTGTATGCTAAAAAGGGATGGATAGTAAACAGGTTTACACAAGTGAATCGATACTACACCACTAAGGGAGGTAGCAGAGCTTTTATACTAGACAAGAGATAGCTTTTCTAAAGAACTATCGCTAAAAGGACTGAATCTGGGACGATTTCAGCTTTTAGATGCAAATCTGGCTTGAGAGCAAAGTTTGTATGTTTGTTTGCTTGATTGGTTGAGTGTCCTTGTCTTCGTTGTCTCTTCTTCCTTTTATAGGTGATTTGACCTGGCTGCTGTAGCTTTTGCTCTTACCCAAAAGCACTGGGAGGGTAATGAGTCATCAGCTTTTTACTTGTAATGCCACTGGAAAGTGTTCTTTGGCTGATAGCAGGTTAATCTCCATCACTTGTTACTTCAGTTATAGACACGTGGCTTGTGTCTTGACTGAGAAGGCTTCAGATTGCCTCTAGGCTCAATGCTAGGCTTCGAGCAAGTTTCCTTCTTAATTGGCATCCCTTGGACTTTTCTTCATTTAAGCCTAATATTCAAATATTAACCCAAACAAACCCCATAGAGGAAAAGTCCATGATAGAAATGCCACCAACTCTTAAAAACGTAGAAGCAATTTAAAATTCTGAACCAGATATTGTCTAATACATTTTCTTTAATTTGTTACCTGTCCACCAACTTTCGACAAAAACAGAACGAAAACAATGTCCCCAACTCACAAAACGCTAGAGCCATGAAAACTGGAATCGGGAAATATGAATAAATTTTTAGACATTAAATGTAAACATTTAATTTGAAAAATTGAATCAGATATTGTCTAACATATTTCTTTGATTTTGTCGTCCTGTCAACTTTCATAATTGGCAAAACTTTATCCAAATAGAGGCCCCGTAATAATCTTTATTTTGTTCTCAAAACACCTCCATTCTTAATCTACATGCCTTTATCAAATTGATTGAAAAAAGCACCTCAATGAATTTGATAAAAACAAAATTAATTCGTAAAACACATATTTTAAAAACTTTAAAATCAAGTGATTAAGCTAGGAAAAAACCTATAGAGACAAAGATCAACGCCAGAAATGCCAACCTAAATTAAAAATTTTGAACCGGTTATTTTCGAATATTTTTCCTTTAAACTGCTATTGACCCACCAACTTAATTTCATGATCAACAATAGCACAACGAATAAGACAATGGCACCGAGTTGTCAAACACTAGAGCCATGATAAATGAATCTGAAAAATATGAATGAAACTTTAAGACATATTGAATGTAAATATGTAGCTTGAAAATTTGAGTCAGATGTTATCTTTTTTTTTTCTTTAATTTTATCGGCCAATCAACTTTCTTAATTAGCAAAATTTTAACCAAATGAAGGCTTGCAATAATATTTTTTTTCTTTTCTCAAAACACCTCTGTGCTCAATCTACACATGCCTTTGCCAAATCGATTGAGAAAACACCTCAATCAATTTGATAAGAACAAACAAATTTTGAAACCCTCAGTTTTTTAAATCTTTAAAATCAAGTGATTAAGCTAAGAAAAAAACATTACAGATAAAAAGATCAATGAAAGAAATGCCACAACTCTCAGAATCAATGTAAAATTTGAACCAATTATTGCCTAGCTAATATTTTCCTTTAATTTGGTATCCCCCTACCAAATTTTATATTCGACAAAAGCAGTGCGAAGACAATGTCACCAACTCACAAAACACTAGAGTTGTGTCAACTGGAATCGAGAAATAAATAAACTTTTGAGACATTGAATGTGAACATGTAATTTGAAATATTGAGCCAGATACTATCTATCATTTTTTTTTTTCTTTTAATTTAGTGGGCTCATGAACTTTCCTAATTTGCAAAAGTTTATCCAAATGAAGGCCCGAAACGATATCTTTTTTTTTCTTTCCAAACACCTCCGTGCTCCATGTACATGACTTTTATGCAGGTTCCTCCTTTACAATAAATTTAGAGCTAGCATTTGTTCCCTACACCTTTGTGCAGTCTCTCCACTGCTTCTTGTATTCATGCTGCTTCTATTCCTTTCGTTCTATCTCCCTAAATCTCTTCTCCAAAATGTTTTTTTTCATGTGATAGAGATCAGGATATATTTCGAAGATCTTTTGGATCTAACCTCAAATGAGGTTCAAAATTTTTTTGTTTCACCCTCCTCCCACCTCAAATGGTATTCGGAGAAGTCATACCCATTGCAAACTCGCTCACATTTACCCGCACTTGAACGTGACCACTCCTATTTTCATGACGCAATCAACAACAGGGATTTTAATCAAGTTTCGGGAGCTGGAATCATCGAGGACTCTAGATTTGATCACCAAAATCATGATGAGGTTTTTGACAGAATTGTCGAGAATGATTACTGTAAGTCCCTGCCTCTTGACTAATTCAGCCCCTTGATTTCTAATTAAAAGTACTTATTATTGGACTTTGATTATGTGGTTAATTGTCTGAACATTTTCATATTACACAGGCAAAAACAGCAGAGTTAATGGCGAGGTGGTCAGAGAATACAGATCATGGTTGTGCAAAACCCCGAAAACATGCAGATCGTAGTATACCAACCGCCTCAAGATGCTAACTGTTGAATAAGAAGAGTATCCAAGATAACTCTAATGATCCCAAGAAGAAGAAAATAGAGCACACTATTAAAGAAAGCTCACAAAACA